>NC_086447.1:766495686-766620686 GCF_028390025.1 Pseudophryne corroboree
AGTATCAGCAGTAGTAGTAGTAGTAGCAGCAGTAGAACTAACAGTAGCATTAGTAGTAGTAGTACCAGAGGCACTAGTAGTAGTAGTTGCAGTAGTAGTAGAAGTAGTTGTAGTGATGTTAATACCTTACTGGTGTCTATAATATGAATAGACTTATTAATCTTTACATATTTGTAAATGATAAACTATAAATAGATTAAAAAAACAAAAAAACATTAGCTATAATTTTTTTGGCAAATAGATGCTTTGATACATACTGTATTTACTGTACATCAAAGGTTTGCACCAGAAACAAAATGTACTGTACAATTACTAGAGATAAGCTACTGTACCTCTAGTAAACTTTATTTAAAAACTTCCTTAAAGGAATAAAAAAAAACCTGTCTATTTTCTCCATACAGTTTTTCACTCTTCTTCTTGAAAATAATAAGGTACTATTTGCATATAACAGTTAATGCTATGCAGACATGTTTCCGAGACTTACAGTGTACTTTAATCAATACTGTGGTGATCCATTCCTTTTATTTTACAATTTGTAATAAAACAGGATACTGTATGTGAAAGTTCATGATATCTTTTCAAAATAATTGTCCTTAATTGATATTATTATTGATCACATAATATATGTCACAGTGATACACTGATACAGTATATGGATTTCAGAAATTCATATGAAAATTTTACAACTTAATTATGTTTGCCTGAGAGATTTTAATATAATTCAATTTATTTTTCCCTTGTGTATCATCAATCATCGTCTAACTAGGGAAGACAACTATGATTTTCTTCAGTGAAAAATAAACTTCCAGAGGAGACCATCCTCATATGCTGCATCAGGGATAACTAGAAAATTAGAGACCAGTTTAAATCACATTATGATGGAATATGATAAGAACATATGTATCAAAGTATTAAAAATCTGCATTAAATGACAGGACAAAGCACTTCCAGAGCTAGCGTCTACCCTTAGCAGACTTCCCATTGTCACTAGAATTAGAGGGCTGCTGCTCAACATTTTATACTAAATTAGGGGAAAAAGCATTTTTCCATGAACAGTCCTATTTACCATGACAATGAATGATGTAAAAATGTACAACAGCTGTATAATTATAGTATCTGCACCACTTATGTTGTTTTTCTCTGGACATGAATCCCAGAATAAAGCTTTGTTATTTAATTCACTATTAAGCGTTGCTGCACATTATTTTTCTTTGCCTGTAATAAAATGAATGTACGTATGGGATTACATACCTAAGATGTCTTTCTAGTCATAACATGCTTTTTGCCTCTGCAACACTCATTAATCAAAGGGGATCTTGCACAGCAAATCTGACACAAAATATACATCAAATTTGCTGACCAGGAACACGCTCGCAGGAAAGACAGTGCACTTGCAGATCACTTTGTTTTGTGGGAGACCAAGGCCCTCATTCCGAGTTGTTCGCTCGTTCTTTTTCATCGCATCGCAGTGAAAATCCGCTTAGTTTGCATGCGCAAAGTTCGCAGTGCGACTGCGCCAAGTAACTTTACTATGAAGAAAGTATTTTTACTCACGGCTTTTTCTTCGCTCCGGCGAACGTAATGTGATTGACAGGAAATGGGTGTTACTGGGCGGAAACACGGCGTTTTAGGGGCGTGTGGCTGAAAACGCTACCGTTTCCGGAAAAAACGCAGGAGTGGCTGGAGAAACGGTGGGAGTGCCTGGGCGAACGCTGGGTGTGTTTGTGACGTCAACCAGGAACGACAAGCACTGAACTGATCGCACAGGCAGAGTAAGTCTGGAGCTACTCTGAAACTGCTAAGTAGTTAGTAATCGCAATATTGCGCATACATCGGTCGCAATTTTAAGAAGCTAAGATTCACTCCCAGTAGGTGGCGGCTTAGCGTGTGTAACTCTGCTAAATTCGCCTTGCGACCGATCAACTCGGAATGAGGGCCCATGTTTTGGTCACTGACTGGAAAACCTGAGGTTTTCTTTTTACAATTATGTTTGGCTTATTTTTATATTTTGTCTGTACTTTGTTTAAACACAATGCATAAACATTAATCACTGGGTTCTATCTCCTTGCTCTAAATGTGGATATTTGTAGCATTTATTTTTGGATACAATATTGCTATTGTATCTTTTTCCAACTTCCCCCTCAAATGGGATCACAAAGGCAGGTGACACCCAGAGCTGCCAATAGCCTCCCACATGCGATGAAGTCACTCCTCAATGGAAGGGGCATGACTTCGTGCAAAGTCCCCCACTGACATCACTATAGGGGTGTGGCCTCGTTGGAAGTCCTCCATTTATATCACTATGGGGGCGTACCCAGCATTCAAAGAAGTGCTGGACTAATCCTGGAGACTGGGGGTAGCCGAGCATGTGCTGGCTTCTTTATAGTGACTGGAGCTGGGCACTGAAAGATAATTTCTCACTGCAGAACTCGCTTCCAATTTCACTGTGGAGGAGCCATGAAATGGTGACACCCATGTGCAGTTATGTTTGGGAGACCAGCCATTAAAGTTCTGGTGGTGTAAATACCAACCCCTGTATCCCAACTGTTCTGAATTTTGACAGGGGTTCTACACTAAAGGAACCCTAATCCTAACCCTAACACTCCCTCCCCACAACCTAACCCTAACCTTCCCCTCTCGCAGCCTAACTCTAACCCTCCCCACAGCCTAAACCTAACCATCCCTCCTACAGCCTAAACCTAATCCTCCTCCTGCAACCTAACCATAACCTGCCCCCCGCAGCCTAACCCTAACCCTCCCAGCATACTTACGTTGGGATCCCGGCGGTTGGGATTCTGGCACAGGTGTCGAGATTCTGGTGCCAACATCCTGACTGGTTGCATGCTGACTACATCTCTTCTGCAACCCCTTGTGATGCCTCTACACAAAGGACATTAATGCAGTGTGTCAGACCACCACCAGTTATTCAAATAAGTACATTGAAAAAATGTAAATTGTAAAGTGCAAAAGAATATGCTGGTGCTAAATAAGTAAATATAATAAAATACATCTACAATGTTTATGTTTAAACTACATCCCTTTGGTAGGGGAACAATTCCAGATGTTGTAAAATTAATTCTCTTAAAGCCTAAAGCAAAATTATATTTCTAAACATTATATATGCTGGTTTCATTCTGAATGTTTGTTTTTCGGTTCCTTCTCAACCTTTCAGCTCCCAAATATGGCTGTCAATGGCAGCAGTTGGGGGCAACAATGGTGGTTAATGGTCTTTTGATATTTTTTTCAAATTGAACGCAATGTGTATAGTATCATATGATAGCATCCCCCGATTTATTGGCTCGCCACAGTAAATCTCATCATGAAACATAATTAAAGATTTCCCCTGGGTCAGCAGGCCTGAATAAAAGAAGAAGAAAACAAAAACAAGATTCAATACATGTTTCATTGATCAGCAGAGCCGGCCCTAACCAATATGATGCCCTAGGCAAGATTTTGGCTGGTGCCCCCTAGCACCGCCGCTAGTTCTGCAGGACATGCCTGGCATGAGTCAGCTGGCAGCTCTGCTAATGTTGGGGTGCCTTTTGTTTATGAAAATGCATCTTATTTGCATTAATATGTGGCTAGGATGCACAAGCAGCTTTTGCTGATTAAAATGATATGCAGCATGCTTATATTCTGTGTGCGACTGCGGCTGTATCTGCATACGAAATGCTACATTACAGTGATTTCCACAGAATATAGGCATGCCGCATATCATTTTAATCAGCAGAAGCTGCTGGTGCCCCTAAGCATACTAAATGCCCTAGGCATTTGCCTAGTCTGCCTATGCCTAAGGCCGGCTCTGTTGATCAGTATATACTGATCAGGGTGTTACGTTGGAGACAGGATCACAGTTGCAGACCGACAAACTTTTCAGGGGTGTGAAAATTGGAGCCAGAGAGAAGGGAAAAAAATCTTATCTACAAATATGGTGAAGATGGTTTTACCTGTGAAGAAAGGAGAGATGAGATTTACAGATGTGTCCTTGTTCATCATTGATGTGATCTGTTTGCACATGCGCAAGCATCACAGCAGCGACTACACATACCCAGGTGCGAAGAGTCACACCCACGATCACATAATGCTTTTCCTATGGATCACGGGTGCAACTGTTTGCACATTCTGGTAGATGTGTGCACACATTACAGCAAACCAGTCACACCAGTGATTAGTCGCAGATGCAATGAAGATGAATCCAGTTACCACTCTGTATTCTTGGAATGACATCCTTAGAATACAGCCTTTACAATGGCAGGCCAAGTCATTATTGCCATGTAATGTTCATGTAGTTGGAAGATCTAGATGAAGATTTTTTTTGTGTATGCTCTAAATTAATGAAAATAATTATGAGAACAATTATGTTGAAATATTTGCTTTGGTAGAATGGTCTTGGAAATAAGGAATAGATGAATTTAATAGTTGAACTGGATGAATGGAATCCAAATAATTGCATGTGAATTTGCACACAGGACATTTATCCCAGGGATTATGAGGAATGATAAGCCTGCAGACCCCTCCTCTTATTTGCCAGTCCCCTCCTCTTATTTGCCTTAACATTCGGCATCCCCTACTTCTTCCACTGCCAACCCAATGAAAGTTAAATGAAGTTGTTGTGAAATTGTGCAGAAATTAAATTTCACATTGAAAGGTCAATTTGTAGAGCTGGATATTTCACTTTTTCTTCTCCATTGTACAGAATGCCCATTAACACTGTATTTACAAATTCACTTTTCACAAATTTTTATACTCATGGTTGATTGATAATCATGGTGATGGAAAAAAAATATTTCTGCTTGGAGTAGTGCTGGGAATGCTGAAGGCCAAATTCTGCCAGCAAAATGTGAACATTTACTTGGCCAACAGCGGAAAAAGTTGAAAGTTCCAAGGAACAGTTTTATGCTCAACTAACTGATCATTTGGTTAAAAAATATGGACATGATGTTCAGCAATGGAAGTACAGGCAGTGACACATTTTACTTAAATAACTTGATGATTGGAGCCAATGACTTTTAAAATGAAAGGTCTATTCTAATCCATTTAATGGGAATGCTTTCATAACTCTTACTTTTACAGTACCGACTTCCACTTCTGAAAGCTTTTCTGAACATCTCATTGTCCAGCATTTGTATCCTTCACGTTAATGAGTGCTAAATAAGAATTATATAAGTATTTCAATAATTCTTACTGGACAGTTAATTAAGCAGTAGTGAGTCTAAGAGCAGTCAGCTATTACTTTACCTCTTTTACAGACACGCACTTTAAGAGACACAAAGAGAAGAGGTCAGAATTTTACTTCTTTATAAAAAGATGTGTGGATTGTTACTTTTCTATTCTATGATGAATGAAGAAGATTATGCATTGAAACAGTGTAATACAAATTTGCTGTTATTATATAGCTCTGATAGTTTTAGCCTTCGTACTGTAGTTTCACTTACAAAATTTATCATAATCTTATATTCTCTTATATTGCTGTCTAAAATTGTAAAGTAAGCAAACAAACATACAAAATAAAAAGCTATAACACTATACATGTAGGCGGCCCATATACATTGTTATGGCATATATTGTGTTTCTGATCTAACAGTTAATATTGGTCAACAACATATTTCCCTTCATATGCACCCATACATTGGCTCTGTTAGTTGCAGCCAATGGGCCAAGAACAGGGACTAATCAGTTTGGTCACTGCCCCTCGATCACTTGAAGGGAATCTCAATGATAGTATTGGGTTCTAAATATTCTTAAACACCCATATCTTCTACCATCAGTGCTGGGTGGTTCCTGGGAAACTCAAGAATGACTTTATGATGTTACCAGAATTTATTTACATGTGTAAAAAAATCTTCTATACTGTAGGTGCACTAGAAGTCCAAACCATAACTGTGACACCAACATTATCCAATCTAGTTAATCGGTACCTAATAGCAGTTTAAATGTATCGGCTTCACTTCAATTAATATTTACACAATTTACAGTTCTTTATTCAGTACTCACCCTATTTACTCCACTTTGAATTATTTTTTGCCCAGGTTCCTGCTAAAATAATTCAAATGCACCCCAAAAGTAGCACCCAAGGGTCTCAGGATCCAAATAAAGGGGGTTATTCAGAGCTCTTAGCAAACACAAAAAGTTAGTAGTTTGGCAAAACAATGTTGCACTGCAGGTGGGGCAGGTGTAACATGTGCAGAGAGTTTTAGATTTGGGTTATATTGTTTCTGTGCAGGGTAAATACTGGCTTCTTTTTTTTATACTACAACTTAAATTTCAGTTTGATCACACCCCACCCAAATCTCACTCTCTCTTCACATGTTACATCAGCCCAACCTGCAGTGCAACATGGTTTTGCCCATTAATATGATTTTTTGGTTTGCTAACAACTGAGCAACCCCCATAATAACAAACAGACTGTGGCGGCTGTAAATGAGTATATATATATATATATATATATATATACTGTATTTGTGTGATTATAGTTCTCATGTTGTGAAATATTTTGCAATGTAAAGAGAAATTACAATAAAGTCCTATTAGAAAACTTACAAAAAAAGTGAAAACCATGACATTATATAATATATATGATAAAACCTATACAAATTTTAGCATACTTAGAATGCCTTATAATAACATGAAATATTTACATAAATACAGATTGGAAACCATTGGATTACCTGCCACATGGCATTCAGTGATTGCATAGTTTTCCTCCAGTCTTATTGATTAGACACTGTTAATGCATACCACCAGGTGAGTCTTCAGTAGTAAAGGAGAGGTGCTACTGTAGATTATTGCGCATTTGCTCCCAGTTTTAAGCAAGGTGCATACATTTACACCTACATTGGGTTTTTTTAAACACAGGGTTGTAGCAGATACTGCAAGTGGATATACAACCCATTGCTCCATGCAACTATGCCACTCAAAATTCTTAATTTGTGAATGGCTGGAAGAGAGGGCTGTTACCCATGAAAGTTAGACTATTGGGGTTTCAAATAGTATATTAGAACCATAGAGAAGGTTATAACACAGTATTACTTGTTAGACACATTTCTCAGGTATGTATGTGCTGGAGATTTTGTATATGGCATTCTTAGATGCCACCTAGGTTTCTTTAAACATACTTGCAAATCACAAAATAAACAGAAATATGTTTCTTTCTTGGTATCTAGCACAATTTACATAATATATTCTCAGTCAGTTCCTCCTACTTGGAAAGATTTTCATCTGACAATTATTTCCAGGCTGTGTCCCTCAGGACCCTCATTGTCTTCTAGTTATGGGATTTGAGCATCTTGATATCTACTGTAAGTTAAACGCTTATTGCAAAATATATTTTTGTCTGTCAGGCTGCACCTTGTTGCTAATTGGTGATCCCACTGCTGTTTCTTGGCATTAAGCCCTGAACAGAGTCAACAAAATCTACTTCCAAGAATACATACTGTAGCTGTACAGGATCTGACTCATTATAGGTTTTATAATATTTGGAGATCATGGATTTTTCTTTCCATCCATCACCACTTCACAAAAAATAAACCCATCTCTGAGAGTTATAAAGATTTCTGTTTGGCTTTTTATTACCTTGGCCTTTAGTAGTAGTAATATGTAATAAGTACTAGTGTATGTACAGTATGTTTGTGTCTGCTATGTATATTGTGCCTGTAGGGCACACAGGAGTCAACTTTTTTTTTAAATTGGGGGTGTTCTAAATATGACTAAAAAGTGGAATGCATAGACATGGTTACTGACATCACAAATTACTGTAACCCACAGAGTTGGCTCCTATGATCAGGGGTGTATTGCGATGAAAAACCAGCATGGGAAATTTATAAATGCATCTCTAAAAGGGGTGCAATCTGATGAAGGGGATGGGGTCTGTTGAGGGGGGTAGGATCCCTCCTCATAGGGCCTGATTGTACACAATTGTGGCCTCCTTGCATCTTTTGCTGCAGTCGTGTCTGAGGCCAGGGGCAGATTGGGAACTACAAATGACCCTATAAAATGTTGTAGATGTGGCCTGACATGGGCAGCACAAGAGGTATAACACAAGAGGTGTAGCCATGGTAACATCACTGGATGGCAGAGTTGCTGTACTGCAGAGATGGAATAACAGAATGAATGGGGACAATGCAGTGTACTAAAGCGGTGGGCTGCCTGTCATGTGATTTCATGACAACACACAAAACAGGCCCCACAGACATGTCAGCCTACCAGGAATCTTCCTAGTGAGCAGTATGGCCAAACTGCCCCTGCCTATAATAAAGTATGTATCTCTATGACATTTAATTTGTTTTCTTGTGACCTTTGCTAAAGCTGCAATTCCTGTCAGTGAAATGCGTTAGCCCCACCGTCAACACGTGCTTGGATTGAATACATCTATACTGGAGTTCAAGACCAGCCACCTCTACATGCAGGCTTGTGATATTGTGATATTACATGGGACTATGTCCCTAAGGAAATCCATCCTCTAGCAGTGGACATTGGTAGATATACTTCCTACTGGATTTGTGCTTATGTGAGACTCATCATCTGCTTACAATGCAGTCCTGATCTATAGGTGACAATTTAGGAATGGCCACTCCCATATCAATGTTTTTGAACTGATATTATATTCCCAGGTGCAGTGATAACTTGACTTTTAATACAAAATAATATTGCTTCTTTTATGTATTGTATAATAAATATAGACTTGATATTTTAAGAAATTCATCTTTAAAACCATCATCCTTTTCCCCCCTCTTGTGCTATTACTGTATGCTTTATATGCTTTATTGTTAAAAACGTAATAAGACATAGCAGTATCTGCAGGGGGGGGGGCAGTATTTTTATAGAAGAAGTTGTACAGATCTGGACAGTCCTTGTTAGGAAAAATATTTCAGCTAAGACAATAAAATGTACACTTATTATTATTATTATTATTATTATTATTATTATCCTTTATTTATATGGCGCCACAAGGGTTCCACAGCACCCAATTACAGAGTACATAAACAAATAATCAAACAGGAAAACAGCAACTTACAGTTGATGACAGTATAGGACAAGTACAGGGTAAATAAACATAGTTCCATCAGCAAATGACACTGGAATAAGTATCAGGTGGCAGAAGACTGATGGATTTGGTGCAGTTGAAGATTATTAAAGTAAGAAAGGATAAGCACATGAGGGAAGAGGGCCCTGCTCGTCAGAGCTTACATTCTGTATATACTGTAGATATCAATGGAATAGGACATATGACTGTTTTTTTTAACTCTGGATATGCTAATTTGTACTGTGCATTATTTTATTCCTTTTAAAGTATACCTACCTGCACAGTATGTCCATATGCAGATTTAGCTGCATCCGGCACTTGGACTTCCTTGCGCTTAGAGGGAAGGGATGGTCACACACAACATGAGTACAGAAAGGCTACTGTATGTTTAAAATGTTGCAAATAGTGTAAGAAAACTCCTGAGATGCAAATATGCCTTCCAGTATCAATAACACTTTTGTAAGTAAACACTGGTGGTGATGATGACCAGCAATTGTTTTTTATTTTTGTTGTCAGCAAATGTTTTTTATTTTTGCTGTCATCATTCATGATACAAAATGTTCCCTGTGCTTATGAACTAGTTAAGTGTAACTGTATTGGATGTACACCTGACATAAGCCTGGTGCATATAAAAGACACAGTTTTAAGTTTTGCATAAGTTTTACATAATTAAAAAGCATTGAATATCAATTTTCTATTTTTTATTTAATAAGAGATATAGTATACATTAATATTTATTCATATGCTTCCAATTAAGTGTATCCTTAAATCAATTCTGATACTCTTCAGTGACCTGCTCACAGAAGTAAAAAAACAACAATCAGAGGAGAATAATAATAATCATCATCATCATCATCATCATCTATAAAAGTAAAGGAGCTCTTTGCTCTGTGTAATACTGTTTTTAGTTAATGGAGATGGGAGACACTTGTTTCTGCAATACACATATACAAGGCTGCACTATAGTTTATAGTTTTTGATTTTACTTTCACTCTTAGTAAAATAGAGTGTGTGTTGTAATAACAATTAGAAAGTGGAACAAAATGTAGATAAGATACAGTAAAATTTGAAGTTAAATTCAATGCTCCACTCCTCAGTTAAGTATTAGAAAATATGAGGAGAACTACATAAATATCACTACGAGACATATTTATTATTTATTGGGTCTGAGACCAAAATAATTATAATTTCTTATCACCGTTATTCACAGAAATAATACATTATGATTCACCAGAATACATTAAAATATACCCACAGTGACAGGGGTGTGGTATAATATATCAACATTGTCAGTCAATAGGCCAACACCAAATAGTCGACATGCATTAGGTCACCAGGTACAAAAGGTCAACATATGAAAGTCAAAAGAGGTTAAAGTCAACAGGTACAAAAGGTTTACAGGGTCAAAAGGTTGACATGACAATGGTCAACACAAAAATGGTTGACACATGTTTTTTGGGCCAAATGTATATTTCTTGTTGTGTAACCACCATCAGAACAGCATTAGAACCTTGCGGGCTCACTTCTCTTGGTATGCTTTGCTCACCACAGGTTACTATTCCCAGCAGATGTCCACGTGGATAGTGAATCAAGTGGATAGTAAATCGGTGTTTAGCCGGGGTTTGCCGATGACCACACATGTTGGGGGAATACTATTTAAAAGGTATGTTTTGTGCACTGTTTTATATCCTGACAATGAATTACATTTCAAAATGTTGATTTCAATTACCTGCGTCTGAAGTCTTCTTCCATCCGAGTGTCGCCTGTCTGTCTATGTTATGTTGGACCTCGCTGAAGGTACACAGGAGGGCACCAGAGCTGTTTGTACTGTTTATCGTGAGTGCTGCTTATCCACTCATTTTATTTATATATATATATGAGATGAGCGGGTTCGGGTTTTACTTGGATTTACTTGAATTTACTTGGTTCTCAAAACAGCATCTTATTGGCTATCCAAAACAAGTGACATCTGTGAGCCAATAAGATGCTGTTTTGAGAACTGAGTGAATCTGAGTACAACCGAGTAAAAACGAACCGCTTATCTCTAATATGTATATATATATATATATATATATATACATATATATATATATAGTTCCTGGAGGAGGGCCGCACACTCACTCCAAATCTTCACACCAGCTGGGGTGACTCCTCGAGGTCACAAATGAGCCATTCATGCCTCCATACAGAGTGTGGGTAGAGAGGGCACTCACCAGGCTTTCGTAGTTCAAATAAAACTCAGTATTTATTCCAGTCTTTAAAAAAATTACATCGACCATACATATGCACAAGGCACCCAGACTATACAGCACACCAAACCTGACACTATCAGCCATATGTCCTATTTATACCCCACGATGGTAACAACCACCTAATCACGTCAGACGCTATCTAAAGTGATGTCATTCCAGAGATTAGTCTAATTTACTCACTTGGAGACTATATAAACATTAATATCCTTTGACTTAATAATATTCCTAACAACATCTATTACTTGAGGAATTAATTGTACCCCTCCTGATGTCTAACCATTGAGCAGTATCAAGCTGTGTCCTCGGCGCAAGCTACAGGTCTATGGCGCTCCTGGTAATCAACTTTCTGTGCGTGAACTGAAGAGCCGGAAGTAACCCATCACCGGCACCATTAACACTGCCTCTGATGACTCACAGCCTGTATTTGGAACACACAGACCGGAGCCAAGTCCTGAAAACTGTGCATCCTTGTTATTTGGAACACACAGACTGGGATCAAATCCCAGAAACAGTGTGTCCTTGCTGTTGTTCTCTCTGCCCAAAGCTCTATAACATATTATTCATAATATATACTACAACTGGGGGCATAGGTACACATTATTATGGCAGACAGTCCACAGTTTACATTTAAAACATTGTACAGTATACACATCCATAAAATACAATACAATACATAAATCAAGTTGGTGGGAAAAAAAGGCAAGAAGGGATCACATTAATTGTTTCTACTGTGATATCCATAGTGGATTATTATTAGTTGGTGGAATTTTATTCAATTTGTTATTGGTGTTATTACTATTTTTGTATATTTTGTCCCATTTCCAGTAAGTATAACAATAGCAGCCTTAGTGTGATTTAGGTGAATATGGATGAACAGTCATTGAGTGAGGGGATTTGGGCACAGAAACCCATCATTCTGCGTGAAATGGTGTAGAGTGCTAAATAAGTGCTCTTTGGATTTAATAGTGCTTGGAAAGTGTGACACTTGACTATCAAAGACATACCTTCTATAGATGGTTATCAGGTGAGAACAGATCCTCACAGTCTCGACAAGGACATAGATTTAGACGTGGAGCTAGGGACTATCATTTTGAGACCAATTCATCCTCTGATGCCTAACTATCTAGTGGCCTCCCACCATCTGGTTCTTTTTTAGGGCCCTACACCATGTCTCAGAAAGGAGGCCGAGGCCAATTAGGACCAGACCGCCCCGAGGAAGGGGGGGCACTCGAGGAAGACCAAGGAGCAGGAGGGGGACGAAATCTTAATCTTCAATTTGTCATCTCATGTTTTATCGGAAGTTGAAAGTGTTCTCCTGTCCAAGGGATTGTCGTATATACCAACATTTAGGACGGACCCATTAAAGTGGTCTGTTGATCTCCATAAGATGGGACGCAAACTACGGTTGCAATAGTTCTATGACAACAAATTGGACGTGAGAGCACAGATGAAACCCATAAAATTTAAAAAGAGGAGTACCTTTGACTCAACTTTCAATAATACAGGCTTAAAGAGTTTCTTTAGGATGATAGATGTGGAATGCCAAACTAAAATTGCAGATATCAATAAAAAATGTCATAATCTTTTTGGGGCTGAAAAACAAACTCTTACATCTTTACAGAACACTTCACTAGTGATAAGAAACACCAATAAAGGCTGTGAAATAGTCTTGCAGGATTTTGCCAGCTACAACAAATAGATTAGGAGACAACTCTCTGACATAAACACCTATGAGAAGCTGAATTTCAACCCAATGTTGAGAGTTAAAAGGGAAATTGATGCCTTAATCAACATAGCAGTCTGTAATGGGTGGATAGATGACAACATTAGATCATTCTTTACAGTGGAACATCCATTGTGTTCCCTATTGTACACACTACCAAAAGTACACAAGACACTTGTAGATCCTCCAGGGAGGCCAATCATAGCAGCCATACAACCCATTGCCCCATTTTTAAATTATCATTTTCTGCCACTTGTTAAGAGTGGGAGTAGTTATCTACGGGGCATCGGACACTTTTTAGCTGATATGAAAGCGCTGGGGAATCTACCTACTGATTGTATGTTAACAACATTGCATGTGTGCTCTTTGTACACTGTCATTCCTCACGAATAGGGGATTAAGGCTGATAATGTGCTCATGAAGGTCTCTAATGAGGGTCCACCTGTACAGTGAATGTTGGAACTCCTAAGGAAGGTCTTGGAGTGTAATCACTTTCTATATCAAGGTGATTACTATGTCCAAATTTATGGAACAGTGATGGGCTCGAATCTGGCGACATTGTATTAAAATATTTTTATGCAACAATATAAACAAGAGCATATCCTTACTGTTTTTGGTAAAAAAAATCTTTTATTATAAAATATTTATAGACAATGTTATTTTGATTTGGGTTGATAATGCTGAGTCGTTTAACACTATGATCATGAGCCTGAATAAGTTGTCCAGACCGATAAGCTTTATCTCCTCTATAGATAAAGATTCTATGAACTTTCTTGATGTAACGGTGTTCAAAGGCCCATTTGGATTGGAGTACACTTTATTTCATAAGCCAACAGATCACAACACACTTTTGCGGGCTACGAGCCATCATCCAGAAGCACTTAAATCGAACTTACCCATTTCCCAGTTTATGCGGATATTGAGAAATAATTCTACCCCTGATCTGACTGAGCATCATTTAAAAGACTGTTGTACGTGATTCCGTGAGCGTGGGTATAAAACCTCCATCATTGAAAAAATGCCTCACGTGGGTTACAACGTGATTTGCTAATGGACAACCTAGAATGAAACAGAGTACACCCTGGGGGGAAACTCATTATTTGGGGGACAAGATGTGACACCAGTTATAAAGAAGTACATGGCTTTATCTACAAACACTGGCCGTTGGTAGATATGGATCATGCATTCAAACAACTCAAGAGATCCAAGCCACTATTCAGTGTGAGCCGAGAATGAAACCTCAATGATTTACTATTACGTCCGAATATGCAACCTGATAGGGAGTCTGTGGATAATGGTTGTCCCAAAAGAAGGGCTGTTTGGAAAATACTTTTGCCATCCCCACAATGGCCAGAAGATCTACCTTAGAAACTGCTTGTCTTGTCAAATGGATCATATTATTTACATCTTAATTTGTCCTTGCGGTCTTATGTACTGTACATTGGAGAGACATTCTGCGAGTGGATGAATCAACACAGGTCATCCATTAGGTGGGCCTATTCCACAGACAGCATGGCTAAGCCAGTGGCACAACACATTTTAGATGAGAGGCACCAATTGGCTACATTAAGATACATGATAATTGATTTGGTACCACCAATGGAAAGAGGAGCTGATCATGGACTGGCACTCTTAAAGCGTGAGGCTAAATGGATTCACTACTTAGATACAGTGGCCCAGAGGGGACTTAATGAAGGAAACTCTTTGTCTATGTTTATTTGAACATCTAGTTATGGCTTTGATTGTGTTTCGACTCTGCACTTTAAAAACAAGTTTTTCTTCACACCAACTTGATTTATGTATTGTGTTGTATTTTTTTGTTGTGTATATTGTACAATGTTTTTAATGAAAACTGTGGACTGTCCACCATAATAATATGTACCTATACCCCCAGATGTAGTAAATATTATGAATAATATGTTATAGAGCTTTGGGCAGTGAGAGTAACAGTAAGGAAGTACTGTTTCCGGGATTTGATCCCAGTCTGTGCATTCTAAATAACAAGGATGCACAGTTTCCAGGACTTGGCTCCAGTCTGTGCATTCCAAATACAGGCTGTGAGTCATCAGAGGCATTGTTAGTGGCGCCATTGATGCCGGATGGGTTACTTTCGGCTTCTGTGGTTCACGCACAGGAATTTGAATACAGGAAGTGCAGTGGACCTGTAGCTGGCGCAGAGGACACAGCTTGATACTGCACGATGGTTAGACATCAGGAGGGATAGGATTAATTCCTCAAGTAATAAATGTTGTTAGGAATATAATTAAATCAAAGGATATTAATGTTTATATATTCTCCAAGTGAGTAAATTAGACTAATCTCTGGAATGACATCACTTCAGGTGGCGTCTGATGTGATTAGGGGGTTGTTACCATTGTGGGGTATAAATAGGACATATGGCTGACAGTGTCAGGTTTGGTGTGCTGTATTGTCTGGGTGCCTTGTGCATATGTATGGTCGGCGTAATTTTTTTAAAGACTGGAATAAATACTGAGTTTTATGTATGGTCTTGACAAAGGCTCCGCAGTGAGCCGAAACATCAACAAAAATTCTTAAAGAATGAAATAAATACTGAGTTTTAAGTGAATTACGAAAGCCTGGTGAGCACCCTCTGTACCCACTATATATATATATATATATATATATATATAAAACAGTACTGATTTTTGGTATTATAGGGTTTATTCATGTTTGTTTCCAAAACAAAATAGCACGCTAATGGGCAAAACCATGTTGCACTGAATAGATTTAGATTTGGGTGGGTTATATTGTCTTAATAAGGTCCCATGTTACTTGCTGTTCCACATTTAAGGATTATGGTTTAGATAAAACAAAATAATTTTATTATAGAAACATCAATATAAAACAAACAATATACCAATTACAGTATTAGGTTTTCAAAATATTTTTGTAATAAAGTGACAAATATATCACGGCAGATAAATAGATTATATTTCAATCGTATAGGTAATAGTAAATTTATCAATCACACCATAAGACTCAAAAGTAATTCATGTGAGATGTGACAATTCATAGGTTTTAGTAATCCAATTTGTTCGCAACACGTTATAAAACAGCTAGTATCAAATAACTCCTAAATCTTGTTATATAGTTTGTAAAACATCTTTCTTGAGAAGTTCATAAATGTCTTCATCTGTACTGTACATGTTATTTATCCTTTGTGGAAAAGTAGAATAAATAGACAATATTCAAATCCTTAGAGTTTATGAGACCAATGTTCTACAAAGTTTTTGAAACATAAAGAAACCATACTCAGTATCAGTTAAAAATATTTATCTTGGTTGGAAACTAATCCCCATGAGATATCTCCATCACAGAAAGACTGCTCAACTCTTTGTAGATACTGAGGAAAGTGTGCGTGAGAAATTTGAAAAGGGAACAATGCAATCAATAATGATTGCACCTGATCTGCAGTTATTCAAAGTAGCCTTCTTGAAGAAGATCAATATAACTACCAACTGTGTTGACGCATTTCATTCAGACTGTGCTTAACTTTTTCAAAGATTATTTAAAAGTTAATTTGATCATTTTTTATATGTGAAACATGTGGGTGCAGTCAATCACACCAATCCATTAGCCTCTCAAACATCACCAAATCAGAATACAGATGTATTCAAATACACTATTGCTCCAGTCGAGCCAAATATCCCTTCTTGGTGTGCCAGGACCTGTGTGACTCAGCTTGTGCCGAGCACCTTTTCAATGCAATGTAACAAAACCGCTTCACAGAGCCGGCCTTAGGCATAGGCAAACTAGGCAATTGCCTAGGGCATTTGGTATGCTTAGGGGCACCAGCAGCTTCTGCTGATTAAAATGATATGCGGCATGCCTATATTCTGTGTGACTGCGGCTGTATCTGCATACAAAATGCTACGTTGCAGTGTAGTCCTGGAAATCGCTGTAATGTAGCATTCCATATGCAGATATAGCCGCAGTCACACACAGAATATAGGCATGCTGCATATCATTTTAATCAGCAGAAGCTGCTTGTGCATCCTAGCCACACAGTAATGCAAATAAGATGCATTTTTATAAACAAAAGGCACCTGACATTAGCAGAGCTACCAGCTGACTCATGCCAGGCATCTCCTGCAGAACTAGCGGCGGTGCTAGGGGGCACCAGCAAAAATCTTGCCTAGGGCATCATATTGGTTAGGGCCGGCTCTGCCGCTTCATGAGACTGCATATGCTACACTTGTATATCTGTGCAGCTACAGTAAGTCTGAATCTGTATACAAAGTGCTCTGCTGCAGCGCCTACAGCTTTTTTTCATGATTAGTTCTGTTGTGCTTCATATACAGATTCCGACTCAGCAGCTCACAGATATATAAGTTGCATATCAAATCAATCAGTGCAGTCTTGTGAAGCAGTTTGTTGCATCACACTGTGATTAAGATGCACATTCAAGTGAAAAATATGCTTGTGCTGCTCACTAGCCCCAGGCATCTCATACCACATGGCATATTGAGGCTAAGTGTATGAGGACACATCTGTACAACAACAAAAAATTAATAATTTATAAAATAATGCATACAATAAAAATAAATACCTGAAAAAATAAATTCTATTTAAGCTGATATTTGAAGCTACTGTTATGGAAAACATAAATTTATTTTAAAAGCAGTTCTTACAGATTTGAAAAGAATTTCAGTACAATATATTCTAATTTGAGATGAGCAGTTTGGATTTTAGGAAATCCGAACCTACCAGAACTTACAGGTTCCGAGTAAATCCAAGCTACGGCTCGGGTTTCCCCACCAGACTTGGATTCCAAATCAAGGCAAAATGTCATCCTCTCACCATCGAATTCTTGCGAGTTTGGGATTATATATAGGGGCCCCGTGGTGGTCACATGGCACCATTTCACATTTCACTCTGTTTTCAGACACACTGCTGTGTGCTGTGCTCTGCTGGTTCAAGTGGCTGTGCTACATCTAGACTCCATACAAGCGGATGTGCTGTGTCCATACAAGTGGCTGTGCTGTATCCAGACTCCAGACAATGGCTGTGCTGATGGTTGTGTTGTGTCCAGACTCCATAAAAGTGGCTGTGCTGTGTCCATACAATTGGCTGTGTCGTGTCCATTAAGTGGCTGTGCTGTGTCCGGGAAGTGGTTACAATACTGCCAGCCGGGCTCCTGGTGGTCACAATACTGACACCAAAATACAGGCAGGGGGTAAAATGCCACTGCTGGAATATCGGTGAGACAGGCTATTCTCCCTCTGTGGGTGTCTACGACAGTGTGGCGAGAGCAGTGAGCCTGCAGGGGGCTTTCTAACACTTGCCCCACTGCCTGCATTCTGGCAGAAGGGGTCCCGCTGTTGAAATCATGTCAGCCAGGATCCCGTCCACTGGCAATTAATACATATCCCCTGCTTCTATCCAGTAGTGGCTGTGCTGTGTCCAGTAAGTGGCTGCAATGTGTCCATCCACAAGTACTGTGTCCAGTTATTAGTTGTGAAAAAAGTAAAAAAAAGTAAACTTTTTTAAAGTTTGTACAACCTGTATGCGCTGTACCCAATTGCTTTTTTCACATACATATAAAAGCAGTCTGACTTCATTCAGTGTGAGCTGAACTCTGAGTTAAATATATATATATATATATATATCAGAATGTAGAGTAATTGGCATTCACATGACTTCCATCAGATGTACAGATTAGGTGCTGAACACCATTCCACTGTCAACATTTCATATTTATTTGTCAGATCTTTCATCAGGACCTGACAAAAAATTGAAAAATAAGGACAGTATTCAATTGAAGTCAGAACTGCAGTCTAGTCGGACAGACGGAAGTTTCTGACTTTTTTAGGTCGAATCATGATTCGACCTGTTCAATGGGGCTGCTGTTTTTCTGACAAGTCAGCAATTCCAACTTGTCGGAAAACACATGGATCGGCGGATTAGCCGCGGATCCACGTGTTTTGTCGGATTTGCGGCCAAATCTGACAGGTTTTAGTCCCTTTTTCGACAATGTCAATTTAACTTTAAAAAAAGTTGGATTGACATTGTCTCAAATGGCCAAAACCTGTTGGGTTTGGCCTCAAAGATCCTTTCCATCAGAAAGGATCCAACATCAACTGAATACTGCCCTAAATTTGAAACGTTGACAGTGAAATGGTGTTTAGCACCTAATCTGTACATCTGATGGAAGGAGAGCTTTAATGAGCTTGAAAAGAAAATTCAATGGTCACAGCATGAATGAATAGGCAGCCTGCCTGTCTCAACGTCTCATTTCGGGACCTTTCATAGTCCCGTCGTCAGGATATGGTGCTGCTGCTGTAGTCAATAATGACTATCATGGTGTGAAGAATGTGAAAACACTTTTTAAATTTCACATTCTTCACACCATGAATTTTTTATTTTTATTTATTTATTTATTTTCAAGCTCATTACAGCTCTACTTTCTTCATTACCATCGGAGTGACATGCGGTTTGCCTTATCTGCAACAGTGGAATTATTATAATACAGCACGAGCACCCAATATTATTATTATTTTTATGGGCGTGCCGGATTATTCATATATATATATATATATATATACAGAGGGGTCCACGGTTACCTTGACTAGTTTGCTGCGCCTAGGCACAACATGGTTTATTAATATAAACTCTTCATCTATTGTTCTCTGTTGCAATACAATACAGAGAACAATACAGCAGGGGATTAAGTCATTACAGCAGGGGATTAAGTCCGACTGGCCAGTCTTAGTTAATCCTATTAAAGGTCAAGATAAACGGGAACGCATCTTTATATATATACTGTATATATATATATATATATATATATATATATACTGTATATTGTTTGTACTGTTCTACTGTGCATTTATTATTCACGCACATATAAAAGCCCTTTGAATTGCTGCAGTGTACATTTAGTTACAAAGTGAAACATACATATATTGTTCTATCATTTGTTCTGTTCTGGTACACTGTACCCCTGTTCGTTTGTTCACGTATACTGTATATAAAAGTCATTTGCACATTTGACTACAGGAAGAAAAATAAGCCAATTTGGAGGCCCTTGTACAAATTGGTTTTGCATTACTTAAGCTGTCCACCCTCCAGTGTGTTTGCAGAAAATAGTTTTCAGCAAAGCCAGGAATCTTGTTAGCGATCAGCGTAGTAATTTATTTCCTCAAAATGTGGAAAAGACGATGTTCATCAAAATGAACTACAAATTCCATGAGGAAGACCTTTACCAGCAATTATATCAAAGTACAGAGACCTCCGTAATGGAGGATTCCAGTGGGGATAAATTGATATTGTGTGAGGATGACGTAGACACTGATGAGGGTGAGGATGGTAGTGACAATGTCATTTTGCCATTGCAGAGCTGTTAGCTTAGCTACCTTAAGCACATTGGTACTGTAGCTTGTTTTGTGTGGGCCAAAACAAACCAAGTACTTCAGCTACAAAAGTGGCAGTCCCTGTCGCTGAAGTGCTTTCCATCTGTGCAATTCCATTTTGCACAACTTTTCATTTCTGCCACTGCTGAGGGGCAATTTTTCATGGAAATTAAATAAACTGCCATGTGTTTGTGCCGCTGCTCTGTCAGTTAGTAACCAGCCAGCTCACTGCAGCCTTTGGCCTAAACTGGATGAAAACAATGGGGGTAATTCCAAGTTGATCGCAGCAGGATTTTTGTTAGCAATTGGGCAAAACCATGTGCACTGCAGGGGAGGCAGATATAACATTTGCAGAGAGAGTTAGATTTGGGTGGGGTGTGTTCAATCTGCAATCTAATTTGCAGTGTAAAAATAAAGCAGCCAGTATTTACTCTGCACAGAAATAAAATAACCCACCCAAATCTAACTCTTTCTGCACATGTTATATCTGCCTCCCCTGCAGTGCACATGGTTTTGCCCAATTGCTATCAAAAATCCTGCTGCGATCAACTTGGAATTACCCCCAATGTTGTGAGATGTGAGGTATTATTGAGGTTAATAAGACTGTAGGAACAAAAAAGGCCCAAATTATTTGATTTGAGCTTTTTTTGTACATTTTTGAAAAAATAAACCCAAAACCAAAATCAAACCCAAAACCAGTCACAGCAAAACCAAAACCAAAATTAAAACTGGATATCGAATTAGAACAAAAACCAGCAAAAATGGTCCAGCGCACATCTCTAATTCTAATACAGAATCTGAAATTGTCATGGTGCAGTCGTGGTGCAGTAGTTTAAAAAACACAAATTTTAAGAATCTATTGATACCTAGTGAATTGAAAAAACTTCCTACAATAGAACCATCAATGTGGTTACCTTCTAAACCACTAGGTTTCTTCAGTGGCAATAAATCTGTCTGCTGAATGTGTAAATATATAACCGATAAAGAGAAAACCATTAAATCTAATGTGCTGCAGAGGTATAATGAGTTTATTAGTAGAGAGTGTTTCTAATGGAATTATAATATATATTGGAGAAAGTAACTTTATAATTGTTTCCCATAAAAACAGATTAAAATAGCTGTTTAAGCTGCTTTTGTAAAGTATTTTTATTTTATCTTTTTTTATATAAAAAGGATTATGTTTTTATTATTGTATACCGGTTTTCTGATTTTAATAAGTATACTACGAGGGAGATTTAACAAAGCGTGGAGAGAGATAAAGTACCAACCAATCAGCTCCTATAATGTTTGCAAAAACAGCTTGTAAAATGACAGAAGCTAATTTGTAATTCTTTATCTCTCTCCGCTTTATTTCTCTCCAAAATTTGATAAATACCCCCAAGTTCTATGGCTTATGAGGAGTTA
Source organism: Pseudophryne corroboree (assembly GCF_028390025.1). Lineage (NCBI taxonomy): Eukaryota > Metazoa > Chordata > Amphibia > Anura > Myobatrachidae > Pseudophryne > Pseudophryne corroboree. The sequence goes on from NC_086447.1 coordinate 766,517,461, forward strand.
ATTAATTGGGGTGATTGACCCCAACCACATGTTTCACATGTAAACTTCCCTCAAGAGAACTTTTGAACAGTTCTTGAAAAAATTAAGCACAGTCTGAATGAAACGTGTAAACTCAGACAAAATTTTTTTTGATCTTCATTAAAAATATGACTTTATATCACTGCAATATTGGTTGGAACCATAATTTGTGTACTGCCCTCCTTAAACAGGTTTCTAGCACATACCTTTTTCAGCCTCCACATAACAGTGAACAGTGACATAACAGTGATGAGAGTCTATGAGGTGTGAATACCATTTAGTGGGACTATAATCCGGGCCAGGTTCATTCTGTTTTGCTAATTATTATATTACAACTTTTTTATTACAAGCATTGTGGAACATCAGTTTTCTAAACAGAAAGTATCTCTATGGATTTTGTTATTTTGGTTCATGCATGCTTAGTATTGTTACCTAACATTAGGGCTGCAGTGGACACAGTGCTAGGGGGACATGTTGAGGGGTTGACTGGCCTGTACCCAGGGTCGGTGCTTCCATTAGGCAGTTTCTTAATGGTACCAGAACCTTAGTTGGCAGCCCACTGAAAGAGATATTCTTCTAGACCAGAGGTTGGCAAAGTATGGCATGCGATAATATCAGGAATAAATCTGAGATCCGTTGTGTTCCTCTATTAACTACAGTATGTAATGAGTTAACTTCTAATTGGCTGAAGGTGTCAGTTGGTAGACAGCATTCGTTGGCCAGGTGGTCTACCCATGCGCTCCACACTATGACCTACCACTCTACCTGCCCTCAGTATCTGGCGCTCTTGCCCTACTGCTTTGGAGACAGCCGCTTTCATTTAGCCCCCTGCATGATGGACGCGTGGCTGCACAGCATCACTGGGCTCCTCTATCCACGCAGCTCTCTGCTGTAACCAGCAAGAGACCTGCAAACAGCAGCGAGGCGCTGAGCAGTGCCATATGGACTTAGGTGATTGTTATAGCACCAGCGGCACTGAGCATTTTCTCCCTGGCTGCTGGAGTCTGGCCTGTTGCAACACTGCTGAGGCGGTGCAATGCTGTCACTCGGAGGTGCTGTGTGTGTCCTTCTGTAAGTGTTACCCCCAGGATTTTTTTTGGGCAGAGCGCCAGTACTTTGGTGGCACTTTGTGCACGTGAGCCAAGGGCTCACGTGCGCACATAAAGGGGTATGGCCTGGGAGGGGGTGCGGCCTTGCTGGCTTCAATATTGGAGGTGGGCTGGCCCCCTTGACATCAACAGTTGGGGCTTGTCCAGCCCTTTCTCCCCCAAGCTCTCCCTTGAATGTGAGTAGATGCCGTGCTCGTGCATCTGTTCACATTGTGGCATCGGGCACCAGGCAGTCTGTTTTAACAGGGTGCCACAAAAGGGGTAGTACTAAAACAGCCTAGCATGAACACTATGCTGTCACTACTGGTATTCTGCATGGGGGTCCATGGGATACAGATGTAGCCACACTCATTCAGCCTTAGTTGCAACTGCACTGGCATACGCATCATGGGTGTGACTTTAAGCACCTGCAATTGCACCATAGAAAGCCTGCGTTTATATGCATGCGCACACAGGTGTGACTAGTTGCAGCCAAGCTGAGCTTCTGTTTTCCAGCAGCAGTCCTCATATTGAGGCAGACCAAGGTAAAGTATGGATATCACACCTTGGTTGGCTTGGTATATAAATATAAATTTACACACACGTTCTAAAGGTTATGTTTACACAGTTTCTATACTGTATGTAATTATCATATTGAGTTTTCTAATCAGGAACTGTGCTATTTCATTTGGTGTGTCAGTTTCCATACCATAAAGGATACTGCTATGTGGTGTAATGTGATTCAGGGGCACAGTATGCAGTGTAATATGAATACAATTGTGCTATTGTGTGGCATAATATGAATTGGGGGTACTATTGTGTGGCCACAATACTTTCTTGTGAGACCACACTGTCCCTTTATAAAGAAACATTTCTGAAAGGGCAGACTCTATAGTTATGATTTAACTTTGATAAATCTACTGTTATCTATATGATAAAAATACAAATCTGTTTATCTGCAGTGCTACATTAACCGCTATGTTACTGCTATCTTGTTATTATTATCTGTGATTAGTATATTACAGTATGTTTGTATTTTCATAATAAAGAAATTGATTTATCTTCAATCACATCCAAACATGTGGAACAGCGAGTTACTTAATAACCAGAATTGGCGCTGTGATATCTCTTTTTGTTTTGCAAGGGTGAAAGGGCAATTAAAAAATATGATTTCCATCAATGCCATACATTATTCCAATATTTGTAACACCTTTATTTTGTTAATAGTGTAATATATTTATGGACCACTAGCGTTTGCTCATGGTTTCGCTCGCAAAAACAGTAGTGTCATCTAATATTGTGATGTAAATTTTATATTGTACACATTGATCATAAAATTTCTTTGTAAACAATATTTACAGTTTTTCTTTCAGGGGTTCACACAAAAACTTGTGAGCAATCCACGTAAAGCTACCCATGGGAGAAGCAGCTGGTCCTGAGATCTACACTTGCAGCCATGAGTGCTTCCCCTATGACTTGTTGATCATCGTAGTAAAGCAGACACAGGAAACTGCAGATGCTTGAATTGAAAAGGGAAATTTTGGGGGATAACGGGTATACGTGGTGTAAACTGTCTCACCTAAGCCACCATTTTGAGATGTGCCCCGGATGCCTGCCGACCACCCAGATGAGCTCACTACCCCGGAGCTGCTGGCCTACTGCAGCCCACATTAACAACATAAGCTTTCCACCTGAATGCCTGCTCTGCCCACTGCCTCCTTCCAAGATAATCATCCTGGACAGTGCTCAACCCTTCTGCAAAGAACCCCAACCACTGGGTGAGGGTAAGACATGAAAGGAAAGCATTGGGACAGGGTCATACGCTCTTGCTGCACCCCCATCCCTACCAGTGCCAGATCCTGCTGTAACTGTGGTGGGATTGGGAGCAAGGATCACAGCAGCTCACATCTTGCTGCCCACTCACCTCCATGGCCATCTCCTTGCTCCGAGAACTGCATCTCCGACCTGGACACTAATTCTGTACTGCCACCAAAAGCCCGTTTTATTGCAGCTCCTGTGGGCCAGGTGACTGTACTCTCTCTCTCCTCTAATGGATTCACTTTCTTGGGGGCTATCCTGTCATGGAAGCTGCACACATTTTCCTGTGACAGGCTGGTGAGTCACCTACTCAGCTACAGTACAACAGTCTCCACAGCTCCAGGGGTCCCCTTTCTCACTTGGACTCTTTCCACCACTGGTCCTGCTGCTGCCTGCATTGTCTGAGATGCTTAACTTTAACTACTGTATGCCTGCCAACTACTCTCTTTGTCTACCATTATTTGATGCCCTTGCTACTGCTGTTGTTTTTGCCAGTTACTTTTACCCCACAATATGCTATGCCAGTACACTATACCACCAATGTTTGCACACCCTGCCAGCAGCAACCTATGCAGTTCGCCCAAGAAGGCAACCTTGGATGGTTCCCCTGTGGGCAGGATGTACTACACATGCATTGATTCATACAGGGTATTCATACTACTATACAAGTGTCAGTTTTACCATATGTGCCTTGGGTCTATGTATGGCTTATCGCCTACAGTGTAACCTTGTAGGGTACCCAACATGGCTGCCTCACCTGGTGTGCACCTGGGTGAGATGTAAAAACACATGGACCTGACAGTTATGTTGGGACACTGCCTCTAGCTTTAGAATGTACCAACCACTCATTATGTATCATCTCTTCTAGGGTTGACCTATTCCACCCAGGGTAATACTACATAGTACACCCAAGATTGCTGCCTCACCTGTTACTTTTTGTGGGTGGAATATACAACCTCTGGAAGTTATTATCCAAAACGACTGCACCAACTCGGCAGTATGCTTATGGTGCTCTCAAGTTTTTGTTGTTTTTATTTTTTTCTGTGTGTTTTCTGCTGTAATACTAAATCCATATACTACTGTATGCACTATATTTGATATCTGGGGAGAAAAGCGCTATATAAATAAAATAAATGTTTTATTATTATTATTATTATTATTATTATTATTATAATATTCCTTCTACATGATTAGTATTTCTGTTTCTTGCTATATCAGGAATTAATGCTGATTAGGATACTACAGTTTCATTATACAGTGGCTGAAGTTGCATTTGTTTGCTCCTTGATATCAGCAACATCGGAAGAAAAATGCAGATATCGAATCACATGATGTGCCTCAAAAAGCAGAAATTAAAACAAGGCCATGACATGATGGTGAAACTGCAACAAGGTAGCCCACAGTGAGTTACAGTATTAGGGTTCGGTATGGGATCCCGACTGTCGGGATGTCAGCAGGGACATGACCGACACAGGCATCCCAAAATTGAGAATGCCCACAGGGGACGGGGTAATTATTTTACCCCTCCTCTGTCACCTACCCTAACTCATCTAGGTGGTGGCTAGCGCTAAGTATCTGGGGGTGGTGGCTAGGGCTAAGACTCAAGAAGTGGTGGCTATGGCTAACTAACCCATTTAGTGCCTAACCCTAAACACCCTCCTGTCCCTATCTTTAACAGTGACCCCAATACTTACATTTGGCATGTCGGTGGAGGGTGTTCAAGCACTGAGAATCCGAGTGGTCAGGATTCCAGCATCGGTCACATGACGGTCGGCATCCCAACTGCCAGGATGCTAAATGCATCCCACCGTATTACACATCCCCAGCCTATTCAACATGGGTTAAATTGCAGAAAAAATACATGTACAATTACAAGCATCAGCATGCACTGACTTCTATATCCTGCTAAAACCCTATAGTGTCTCTTAAAAATATTGCAAAATAAAAAAAAAGTGAAATAAATCATTTTAAAAAATACGTAATTAAAATGAAAGCTTCCCCAAATCCTGTGTTCACTCTTCTTTCTTCCATATTTGAATCCAGATGAAATAAAACATTTTTTTTTTAAAGCCATAGAATTGTTCCCAAGATCTCTAGCATCACCCCTAGTCACCATCACACATTGAATATGGTTTCAATCAGCCAGTGGGATTGGATTGTAAGAGGATGTAGGCAGGGCAAGTTTCATTTGTAAAACATGAATCATAGGGTGTAGCCTACATGAAAGTAGAAAGACAAAGTTTGACAGTGGACAGGCATGAAATTTTCTTATTTCTTTTATTTTTTCCAAACATTTAAAAATACATATTAACTATGCATTTACACATCTTTGAATATATTCTCTACATTGAATATATTTTTGTTACCTTTCATATTTTTAAAGTAAAATCACTTTGCATGAGCTTTACTTCTTTTATTAATTTACAATTTCTAAAGCTATTTTTTTTATAAAACAAGATACTATATAATATTAGTTTAAGTAGATAATTATTATAAAATATATAATAAACAAAGAGAAAACTTTTTACAGCCTGTTAAATTTACACCGTTCTATATTTTTATAATGATTTTTTATTCATTGTATTAAATTGATCTTATTGTCTATTTCACAATAAAATATTTACAACTATGTTTTTGTAATTATTCCTATACAATGTGTAATGCAACTTGGAACATATTACCTCCCTTACAGTTAAATTAGTCTGATTAATTGTATTAGGTGGGACATATATAGCTGTTCTACTTCATTACTTCCATTTAAACACTGTTAATGCTGTTGGAATACTATGCATCAAGATCAATTTAATTTATGTCTATTCATTATCAAAAAATGCCACCATCAGGGAACTGTTTAGGTAACAGGGGCTGTAGAGAAAAAAAACCTTTTTTTTAATAAACTTAAATTGAAAGCTGTTTAGATATTTTAGATAACAAGGAACAACAACAAATACAAATTTAACTCCACTCACTGTATATTCTCTATAATAATCTAGTTAATTGTTTCCTGATGAAACAAGCAGCACACTTTTAAAATCTTTAGAAGTCTTATATTGGTGGTATTCTCTTGGTAAAGGAGCTACTGTAACAGCATGCTGACCAGAACACAAAGAGCGGAGAAACCATCTTGGTTTAGGTTGGAGCATGTCTTGATGCTGTTTCTTAGAATATTGTGGAAGTGATTTATTTTAATTCCTCTGTGACTTTTATCACCTTATTGTATAATATTACACAGATACAGCTAGGGCTAAGACTCTGGGGTGGGGGTGGGGGGGGGGTGGCTAGAGCTAAGAATTGGAGAGTGGTGGCTACAACTAACCCACCCCTCTATTGCCTAACCCTAACTTCCCCAGTTCCTCACTCTAACAGTGACCCCGATACTTACCTTTGGTATTTCAGCGGTCGGTATTCCAGTGCTTGGATTTCGAATGGTAGGGATTCCCATGTCGGTCACATTCCCGCTGTCATCCTGACTGCCAGGATGATGAATGCTTCCTACAGTATTACACGTTCCCAGCCTATTCAACATGGGTTGTGTACCATGGCAGTGCAGCTCGCACTGTCATGTCTCCGAAGCAGATCAGTGGATTCATCCAGAATGAGCTAGGAAACAGCTAAAAGGGAGCTGCTCCTCCTCCCCGAAGCCATGGGCAGTCCACTACACTATTGCAGTACTCTATTTATTGACAAAAGTGCTTTAGAAAGTAGGCGCAAAAACCAAAAATGCCCTCACATAAAACGTCTTTTGAGGTGGTAGATGTAGTGAGCTCCAACTGTGCCACGTTCTGTGTTCTAAAGTTCCAAATCCGCAGTGTATTCAATGCTGTGATACATTTTTTTATCTCGGTAAAGAAGGATAGATCATAGTGCAGATTAAATTTTAAAGGAACAACACGTTTTATTTTACACAGAACACTCACAATTTACACAAAGGAAAACAGCATGTAACCACTCAAAGTGGATAGAAAAAGGGTGTAGGCTTCTAACATCGTCACATTACCCTCCCAGAATGGTATCAGGGGCAGCACTGGAGGTTCCGGATAGCACACCAGTGCAGGAGTAACTTTGGAGTCTGAAGTCAAACACACCCACAATCCAGGGGAACAAACGCCACTCACTTGACGCGTTTCGGACACACCGGTCATTCATAAGAAGCTTGGTGGTAGGTAGGCACTGACATAAATATATACCCATAACCTAATTAGATCATAGAGTCCATGTGTGCGGTGTTCTCCCGCCACACAGCACCGAGCAGCCGTTCACGGCCGGAAGTCACATGGCCAGAAATGGTCATGCGTTCCAGCACCGATCCCGGAAGTTTGTTATGCGTTCCATATCAGGGTTCCCGTGGAACAAACAGTCAAGATGGATTATTCAAAACTCGGATAAAACGGAATCTCCCTGATCTATATACATAAGTCCATGTCCATAAGATAACATATAAAAAAACAGAAAAACAAAAACACAATACGTGTCAAATGATATTTACATATAAAAAAGGGGGAATATAAAAGGATAAATAGGAGAGAATAATAAACATGGCAATGAATACATTGTATAAAAAAGTCAAAAAATTAATTGTATAAAAGAGGCAAAAATTATTTTTTCTTAAAAAGATTAATATATAAAAGGATATTAAAAATGGCAGTGAATAGTACATGAATTAATATTGGGAAATATTAAAAAGTAGATAAGAACAGGATGAAAAAAAGCTAAAGAAACCACTTCAGTTCAAACTACCCATTAAGCCCTCAAGGAATTAAAGTTTTTAACAGGAAAATCCACTTCATCTCTGCTTTTGCTAGTCTACTTTCAGTATCTTTGGCCCTCATTCCGAGTTGTTCGCTCGGTATTTTTCATCGCATCGCAGTGAAAATCCGCTTAGTACGCATGCGCAATGTTCGCACTGCGACTGCGCCAAGTAACTTTACTATGAAGAAAGTATTTTTACTCACGGCTTTTTCTTCGCTCCGGCGATCGTAATGTGATTGACAGGAAATGGGTGTTACTGGGCGGATACATGGCGTTTCAGGGGCGTGTGGCTGAAAACGCTACCGTTTCCGGAAAAAACGCAGGAGTGGCCGGGGAAACGGTGGGAGTGCCTGGGCGAACGCTGGGTGTGTTTGTGACGTCAACCAGGAACGACAAGCACTGAAATGATCGCACAGGCAGAGTAAGTCTGGAGCTACTCTGAAACTGCTAACTCGTTTGTAATCGCAATATTGCGCGTACGTCGGTCGCAATTTTAAGAAGCTAAGATTCACTCCCAGTAGGCGGCGGCTTAGCGTGTGTAACTCTGCTACATTCGCCTTGCGAGCGAACAACTCGGAATGAGGGCCTTTATTCCTCCAAGAGGGGGTAATCCATTGAATGCCCCAAAAAGTCTTATTAGCAGCTGGAATGGAATTATGAGGTTTTTTTTAAATGTGCGGATACAGTATGGCTTTCAAGACCTTTTTTATAGAGATGAGCGGGTTCGGTTTCTCTGAATCCGAACCCGCCAGAACTTCATGTTTTTTTTCACGGGTCCGAGCGACTCGGATCTTCCCGCCTTGCTCGGTTAACCCGAGCGCGCCCGAACGTCATCATGACGCTGTCGGATTCTCGCGAGGCTCGGATTCTATCGCGAGACTCGGATTCTATATAAGGAGCCGCGCGTCGCCGCCATTTTCACACGTGCATTGAGATTGATAGGGAGAGGACGTGGCTGGCGTCCTCTCCGTTTAGAATAGATTAGAGAGACACTTGATTTACTAATTTTGGGGAGCATTAGGAGTACTCAGTACAGTGCAGAGTTTTGCTGATAGTGACCAGTGACCACCAGTTTTATTTATAATCCGTTCTCTGCCTGAAAAAAGCGATACACAGCACACAGTGACTCAGTCACATACCATATCTGTGTGCACTGCTCAGGCTCAGGCCAGTGTGCTGCATCATCTATTATCTATATATAAATAATATTATATATATCTGTCTGACTGCTCAGCTCACACAGCTTATAATTGTGGGGGAGACTGGGGAGCACTACTGCAGTGCCAGTTATAGGTTATAGCAGGAGCCAGGAGTACATAATATATTATATAGTGAGTGACCACCAGACACACAGTGCAGTTTATTTAATATATCCGTTCTCTGCCTGAAAAAAGCGATACACACAGTGACTCAGTCAGTCACATACTATATCTGTGTGCACTGCTCAGGCTCAGGCCAGTGTGCTGCATCATCTATATATATTATATATCTGTCTGACTGCTCAGCTCACACAGCTTATAATTGTGGGGGAGACTGGGGAGCACTACTGCAGTGCCAGTTATAGGTTATAGCAGGAGCCAGGAGTACATAATATTATATTAAAATTAAACAGTGCACACTTTTGCTGCAGGAGTGCCACTGCCAGTGTGACTAGTGACCAGTGACCTGACCACCAGTATATATAATATTAGTAGTATACTATCTCTTTATCAACCAGTCTATATTAGCAGCAGACATAGTACAGTGCGGTAGTTCACGGCTGTGGCTACCTCTGTGTCGGCACTCGGCAGCCCGTCCATAATTGTATATACCACCTAACCGTGGTTTTTTTTTCTTTCTTTATACATACATACTAGTTACGAGTATACTATCTCTTTATCAACCAGTCTATATATTAGCAGCAGACACAGTACAGTGCGGTAGTTCACGGCTGTGGCTACCTCTGTGTCGGCACTCGGCAGCCCGTCCATAATTGTATATACCACCTAACCGTGGTTTTTTTTTCTTTCTTTATACATACATACTAGTTACGAGTATACTATCTCTTTATCAACCAGTCTATATATTAGCAGCAGACACAGTACAGTGCGGTAGTTCACGGCTGTGGCTACCTCTGTGTCGGCACTCGGCAGCCCGTCCATAATTGTATATACCACCTAACCGTGGTTTTTTTTTCTTTCTTTATACATACATACTAGTTACGAGTATACTATCTCTTTATCAACCAGTCTATATATTAGCAGCAGACACAGTACAGTGCGGTAGTTCACGGCTGTGGCTACCTCTGTGTCGGCACTCGGCAGCCCGTCCATAATTGTATATACCACCTAACCGTGGTTTTTTTTTCTTTCTTTATACATACATACTAGTTACGAGTATACTATCTCTTTATCAACCAGTCTATATATTAGCAGCAGACACAGTACAGTGCGGTAGTTCATGGCTGTGGCTACCTCTGTGTCGGCACTCGGCAGCCCGTCCATAATTGTATATACCACCTAACCGTGTTTTTTTTTTCTTTCTTTATACATACATACTAGTTACGAGTATACTATCTCTTTATCAACCAGTCTATATTAGCAGCAGACACAGTACAGTGCGGTAGTTCACGGCTGTGGCTACCTCTGTGTCGGCACTCGGCAGCCCGTCCATAATTGTATATACCACCTAACCGTGGTTTTTTTTTCTTTCTTTATACATACATACTAGTTACGAGTATACTATCTCTTTATCAACCAGTCTATATATTAGCAGCAGACACAGTACAGTGCGGTAGTTCACGGCTGTGGCTACCTCTGTGTCGGCACTCGGCAGCCCGTCCATAATTGTATATACCACCTAACCGTGGTTTTTTTTTCTTTCTTTATACATACATACTAGTTACGAGTATACTATCTCTTTATCAACCAGTCTATATATTAGCAGCAGACACAGTACAGTGCGGTAGTTCACGGCTGTGGCTACCTCTGTGTCGGCACTCGGCAGCCCGTCCATAATTGTATATACCACCTAACCGTGGTTTTTTTTTCTTTCTTTATACATACATACTAGTTACGAGTATACTATCTCTTTATCAACCAGTCTATATTAGCAGCAGACACAGTACAGTGCGGTAGTTCACGGCTGTGGCTACCTCTGTGTCGGCACTCGGCAGCCCGTCCATAATTGTATATACCACCTAACCGTGGTTTTTTTTTCTTTCTTTATACATACATACTAGTTACGAGTATACTATCTCTTTATCAACCAGTCTATATATTAGCAGCAGACACAGTACAGTGCGGTAGTTCACGGCTGTGGCTACCTCTGTGTCGGCACTCGGCAGCCCGTCCATAATTGTATATACCACCTAACCGTGGTTTTTTTTTCTTTCTTTATACATACATACTAGTTACGAGTATACTATCTCTTTATCAACCAGTCTATATATTAGCAGCAGACACAGTACAGTGCGGTAGTTCACGGCTGTGGCTACCTCTGTGTCGGCACTCGGCAGCCCGTCCATAATTGTATATACCACCTAACCGTGGTTTTTTTTTCTTTCTTTATACATACATACTAGTTACGAGTATACTATCTCTTTATCAACCAGTCTATATTAGCAGCAGACACAGTACAGTGCGGTAGTTCACGGCTGTGGCTACCTCTGTGTCGGCACTCGGCAGCCCGTCCATAATTGTATATACCACCTAACCGTGGTTTTTTTTTCTTTCTTTATACATACATACTAGTTACGAGTATACTATCTCTTTATCAACCAGTCTATATATTAGCAGCAGACACAGTACAGTGCGGTAGTTCACGGCTGTGGCTACCTCTGTGTCGGCACTCGGCAGCCCGTCCATAATTGTATATACCACCTAACCGTGGTTTTTTTTTCTTTCTTTATACATACATACTAGTTACGAGTATACTATCTCTTTATCAACCAGTCTATATATTAGCAGCAGACACAGTACAGTGCGGTAGTTCACGGCTGTGGCTACCTCTGTGTCGGCACTCGGCAGCCCGTCCATAATTGTATATACCACCTAACCGTGGTTTTTTTTTCTTTCTTTATACATACATACTAGTTACGAGTATACTATCTCTTTATCAACCAGTCTATATATTAGCAGCAGACACAGTACAGTGCGGTAGTTCACGGCTGTGGCTACCTCTGTGTCGGCACTCGGCAGCCCGTCCATAATTGTATATACCACCTAACCGTGTTTTTTTTTTCTTTCTTTATACATACATACTAGTTACGAGTATACTATCTCTTTATCAACCAGTCTATATATTAGCAGCAGACACAGTACAGTGCGGTAGTTCACGGCTGTGGCTACCTCTGTGTCGGCACTCGGCAGCCCGTCCATAATTGTATATACCACCTAACCGTGGTTTTTTTTTCTTTCTTTATACATACATACTAGTTACGAGTATACTATCTCTTTATCAACCAGTCTATATTAGCAGCAGACACAGTACAGTGCGGTAGTTCACGGCTGTGGCTACCTCTGTGTCGGCACTCGGCAGCCCGTCCATAATTGTATATACCACCTAACCGTGGTTTTTTTTTCTTTCTTTATACATACATACTAGTTACGAGTATACTATCTCTTTATCAATCAGTCTATATATTAGCAGCAGACACAGTACAGTGCGGTAGTTCATGGCTGTGGCTACCTCTGTGTCGGCACTTGGCAGCCCGTCCATAATTGTATATACCACCTAACCGTGGTTTTTTTTTCTTTCTTTATACATACATACTAGTTACGAGTATACTATCTCTTTATCAACCAGTCTATATTAGCAGCAGACACAGTACAGTGCGGTAGTTCACGGCTGTGGCTACCTCTGTGTCGGCACTCGGCAGCCCGTCCATAATTGTATATACCACCTAACCGTGGTTTTTTTTCCTTTCTTTATACATACATACTAGTTACGAGTATACTATCTCTTTATCAACCAGTCTATATATTAGCAGCAGACACAGTACAGTGCGGTAGTTCACGGCTGTGGCTACCTCTGTGTCGGCACTCGGCAGCCCGTCCATAATTGTATATACCACCTAACCGTGGTTTTTTTTTCTTTCTTTATACATACATACTAGTTACGAGTATACTATCTCTTTATCAACCAGTCTATATATTAGCAGCAGACACAGTACAGTGCGGTAGTTCACGGCTGTGGCTACCTCTGTGTCGGCACTCGGCAGCCCGTCCATAATTGTATATACCACCTAACCGTGGTTTTTTTTTCTTTCTTTATACATACATACTAGTTACGAGTATACTATCTCTTTATCAACCAGTCTATATTAGCAGCAGACACAGTACAGTGCGGTAGTTCACGGCTGTGGCTACCTCTGTGTCGGCACTCGGCAGCCCGTCCATAATTGTATATACCACCTAACCGTGGTTTTTTTTTCTTTCTTTATACATACATACTAGTTACGAGTATACTATCTCTTTATCAACCAGTCTATATATTAGCAGCAGACACAGTACAGTGCGGTAGTTCACGGCTGTGGCTACCTCTGTGTCGGCACTCGGCAGCCCGTCCATAATTGTATATACCACCTAACCGTGGTTTTTTTTTCTTTCTTTATACATACATACTAGTTACGAGTATACTATCTCTTTATCAACCAGTCTATATATTAGCAGCAGACACAGTACAGTGCGGTAGTTCATGGCTGTGGCTACCTCTGTGTCGGCACTCGGCAGCCCGTCCATAATTGTATATACCACCTAACCGTGGTTTTTTTTTCTTTCTTTATACATACATACTAGTTACGAGTATACTATCTCTTTATCAACCAGTCTATATATTAGCAGCAGACACAGTACAGTGCGGTAGTTCACGGCTGTGGCTACCTCTGTGTCGGCACTCGGCAGCCCGTCCATAATTGTATATACCACCTAACCGTGGTTTTTTTTTTTTCTTTATACATACATACTAGTTACGAGTATACTATCTCTTTATCAACCAGTCTATATATTAGCAGCAGACACAGTACAGTGCGGTAGTTCACGGCTGTGGCTACCTCTGTGTCGGCACTCGGCAGCCCGTCCATAATTGTATATACCACCTAACCGTGGTTTTTTTTCCTTTCTTTATACATACATACTAGTTACGAGTATACTATCTCTTTATCAACCAGTCTATATATTAGCAGCAGACACAGTACAGTGCGGTAGTTCACGGCTGTGGCTACCTCTGTGTCTGCACTCGGCAGGCAGTCCATAATTGTATACTAGTATCCATCTCCATTGTTTACCTGAGGTGCCTTTTAGTTGTGCCTATTAAAATATGGAGAACAAAAATGTTGAGGTTCCAAAATTAGGGAAAGATCAAGATCCACTTCCACCTCGTGCTGAAGCTGCTGCCACTAGTCATGGCCGAGACGATGAAATGCCAGCAACGTCGTCTGCCAAGGCCGATGCCCAATGTCATAGTACAGAGCATGTCAAATCCAAAACACCAAATATCAGAAAAAAAAGGACTCCAAAACCTAAAATAAAATTGTCGGAGGAGAAGCGTAAACTTGCCAATATGCCATTTACGACACGGAGTGGCAAGGAACGGCTGAGGCCCTGGCCTATGTTCATGGCTAGTGGTTCAGCTTCACATGAGGATGGAAGCACTCAGCCTCTCGCTAGAAAAATGAAAAGACTCAAGCTGGCAAAAACAGCACAGCAAAGAACTGTGCATTCTTCGAAATCCCAAATCCACAAGGAGAGTCCAATTGTGTCGGTTGCGATGCCTGACCTTCCCAACACTGGACGTGAAGAGCATGCGCCTTCCACCATTTGCACGCCCCCTGCAAGTGCTGGAAGGAGCACCCGCAGTCCAGTTCCTGATAGTCAGATTGAAGATGTCAGTGTTGAAGTACACCAGGATGAGGAGGATATGGGTGTTGCTGGCGCTGGGGAGGAAATTGACCAGGAGGATTCTGATGGTGAGGTGGTTTGTTTAAGTCAGGCACCCGGGGAGACACCTGTTGTCCGTGGGAGGAATATGGCCGTTGACATGCCAGGTGAAAATACCAAAAAAATCAGCTCTTCGGTGTGGAGGTATTTCACCAGAAATGCGGACAACAGGTGTCAAGCCGTGTGTTCCCTTTGTCAAGCTGTAATAAGTAGGGGTAAGGACGTTAACCACCTCGGAACATCCTCCCTTATACGTCACCTGCAGCGCATTCATAATAAGTCAGTGACAAGTTCAAAAACTTTGGGTGACAGCGGAAGCAGTCCACTGACCAGTAAATCCCTTCCTCTTGTAACCAAGCTCACGCAAACCACCCCACCAACTCCCACAGTGTCAATTTCCTCCTTCCCCAGGAATGCCAATAGTCCTGCAGGCCATGTCACTGGCAATTCTGACGAGTCCTCTTCTGCCTGGGATTCCTCCGATGCATCCTTGTGTGTAACGCCTACTGCTGCTGGCGCTGCTGTTGTTGCCGCTGGGAGTCGATGGTCATCCCAGAGGGGAAGTCGTAAGCCCACTTGTACTACTTCCAGTAAGCAATTGACTGTTCAACAGTCCTTTGCGAGGAAGATGAAATATCACAGCAGTCATCCTACTGCAAAGCGGATAACTGAGTCCTTGACAACTATGTTGGTGTTAGACGTGCGTCCGGTATCCGCCGTTAGTTCACAGGGAACTAGACAATTTATTGAGGCAGTGTGCCCCCGTTACCAAATACCATCTAGGTTCCACTTCTCTAGGCAGGCGATACCGAGAATGTACACGGACGTCAGAAAAAGACTCACCAGTGTCCTAAAAAATGCAGTTGTACCCAATGTCCACTTAACCACGGACATGTGGATAAGTGGAGCAGGGCAGGGTCAGGACTATATGACTGTGACAGCCCACTGGGTAGATGTATGGACTCCCGCCGCAAGAACAGCAGCGGCGGCACCAGTAGCAGCATCTCGCAAACGCCAACTCTTTCCTAGGCAGGCTACGCTTTGTATCACCGCTTTCCAGAATACGCACACAGCTGAAAACCTCTTACGGCAACTGAGGAAGATCATCGCGGAATGGCTTACCCCAATTGGACTCTCCTGTGGATTTGTGGCATCGGACAACGCCAGCAATATTGTGTGTGCATTAAATATGGGCAAATTCCAGCACGTCCCATGTTTTGCACATACCTTGAATTTGGTGGTGCAGAATTTTTTAAAAAACGACAGGGGCGTGCAAGAGATGCTGTCGGTGGCCAGAAAAATTGCGGGACACTTTCGGCGTACAGGCACCACGTACAGAAGACTGGAGCACCACCAAAAACTACTGAACCTGCCCTGCCATCATCTGAAGCAAGAAGTGGTAACGAGGTGGAATTCAACCCTCTATATGCTTCAGAGGTTGGAGGAGCAGCAAAAGGCCATTCAAGCCTATACAATTGAGCACGATATAGTAGGTGGAATGCACCTGTCTCAAGTGCAGTGGAGAATGATTTCAACGTTGTGCAAGGTTCTGATGCCCTTTGAACTTGCCACACGTGAAGTCAGTTCAGACACTGCCAGCCTGAGTCAGGTCATTCCCCTCATCAGGCTTTTGCAGAAGAAGCTGGAGGCATTGAAGAAGGAGCTAAAAGGGAGCGATTCCGCTAGGCATGTGGGACTTGTGGATGCAGCCCTTAATTCGCTTAACAAGGATTCACGGGTGGTCAATCTGTTGAAATCAGAGCACTACATTTTGGCCACCGTGCTCGATCCTAGATTTAAAGCCTACCTTGGATCTCTCTTTCCGGCAGACACAGGTCTGCTGGGGTTGAAAGACCTGCTGGTGACAAAATTGTCAAGTCAAGCGGAACGCGACCTGTCAACATCTCCTCCTTCACATTCTCCCGCAACTGGGGGTGCGAGGAAAAGGCTCAGAATTCCGAGCCCACCCGCTGGCGGTGATGCAGGGCAGTCTGGAGCGACTGCTGATGCTGACATCTGGTCCGGACTGAAGGACCTGACAACGATTACGGACATGTCGTCTACTGTCACTGCATATGATTCTCTCAACATTGATAGAATGGTGGAGGATTATATGAGTGACCGCATCCAAGTAGGCACGTCACACAGTCCGTACTTATACTGGCAGGAAAAAGAGGCAATTTGGAGGCCCTTGCACAAACTGGCTTTATTCTACCTAAGTTGCCCTCCCACAAGTGTGTACTCCGAAAGAGTGTTTAGTGCCGCCGCTCACCTTGTCAGCAATCGGCGTACGAGGTTACATCCAGAAAATGTGGAGAAGATGATGTTCATTAAAATGAATTATAATCAATTCCTCCGCGGAGACATTGACCAGCAGCAATTGCCTCCACAAAGTACACAGGGAGCTGACATGGTGGATTCCAGTGGGGACGAATTGATAATCTGTGAGGAGGGGGATGTACACGGTGATATATCGGAGGGTGAAGATGAGGTGGACATCTTGCCTCTGTAGAGCCAGTTTGTGCAAGGAGAGATTAATTGCTTCTTTTTTGGGGGGGGTCCAAACCAACCCGTCATATCAGTCACAGTCGTGTGGCAGACCCTGTCACTGAAATGATGGGTTGGTTAAAGTGTGCATGTCCTGTTTTGTTTATACAACATAAGGGTGGGTGGGAGGGCCCAAGGACAATTCCATCTTGCACCTCTTTTTTCTTTTCTTTTTCTTTGCATCATGTGCTGATTGGGGAGGGTTTTTTGGAAGGGACATCCTGCGTGACACTGCAGTGCCACTCCTAGATGGGCCCGGTGTTTGTGTCGGCCACTAGGGTCGCTAATCTTACTCACACAGTCAGCTACCTCATTGCGCCTCTTTTTTTCTTTGCGTCATGTGCTGTTTGGGGAGGGTTTTTTGGAAGGGACATCCTGCGTGACACTGCAGTGCCACTCCTAGATGGGCCCGGTGTTTGTGTCGGCCACTAGGGTCGCTAATCTTACTCACACAGCTACCTCATTGCGCCTCTTTTTTTCTTTGCGTCATGTGCTGTTTGGGGAGGGTTTTTTGGAAGGGACATCCTGCGTGACACTGCACTGCCACTCCTAGATGGGCCCGGTGTTTGTGTCGGCCACTAGGGTCGCTAATCTTACTCACACAGCTACCTCATTGCGCCTCTTTTTTTCTTTGCGTCATGTGCTGTTTGGGGAGGGTTTTTTGGAAGGGCCATCCTGCGTGACACTGCAGTGCCACTCCTAGATGGGCCCGGTGTTTGTGTCGGCCACTAGGGTCGCTAATCTTACTCACACAGCTACCTCATTGCGCCTCTTTTTTTCTTTGCGTCATGTGCTGTTTGGGGAGGGTTTTTTGGAAGGGACATCCTGCGTGACACTGCAGTGCCACTCCTAGATGGGCCCGGTGTTTGTGTCGGCCACTAGGGTTGCTTATCTTACTCACACAGCGACCTCGGTGCAAATTTTAGGACTAAAAATAATATTGTGAGGTGTGAGGTATTCAGAATAGACTGAAAATGAGTGTAAATTATGGTTTTTGAGGTTAATAATACTTTGGGATCAAAATGACCCCCAAATTCTATGATTTAAGCTGTTTTTTAGTGTTTTTTGAAAAAAACACCCGAATCCAAAACACACCCGAATCCGACAAAAAAAATTCGGTGAGGTTTTGCCAAAACGCGTTCGAACCCAAAACACGGCCGCGGAACCGAACCCAAAACCAAAACACAAAACCCGAAAAATTTCAGGCGCTCATCTCTACTTTTTTAATATTATAGGTGTGTTCTGCCATCCTCACTTATAAATTTCTACTGGTCTTTCCTATGTAGACCAAGCCGCATTTACACTTCCGGCCATGTGACTTCCGGCCGCGAATGTCCGTTCAGCGCTGTGTGGCAGGAGAACGCCGCACACATGGGGGTATATTTACTAAGCTCCCGATTTTGACCGATTTTGCATTTTTTCTTTAAAGTGTCATCTCGGGAATTTACTAAGCACAAATCTCGGCAGTGATGAGGGCATTCGTATTTTTTTGGAAGTCCAAGAAAAAAAATACGAATGAATACACCATCGGTCAAATACGCCTGTTATTTGTTAGAACTCGGTCATTTACTAAAATTTGTATTTCACAAACACTGCCGGCAATAGCCAAACACTGCCGTGAATAAATACAAATCGTAAAAAAAAGCAGTTTTAAAATAGACCTGCTTTTTTTTACCGTGTTCTGATAGGCTTGCATGGATCCGTGAGATCCGTGCATGTTTATCAGTGGGAAGGGGTGGGAAAGTGTTAATTTTTTCAAAAAAAAAATGCGTGGGGTCCTCCCCCCCCCCCAAGCAAAACCGGCCTCGGGCTCTTTGAGCCAGTCCTGGTTCACAAAATATGGGGGGGAAAATTACATGGGTTCCCCCATATTTTCTAAACCAGCACCGGGCTCTGCGCCTGGTTCTGGTTCCAAAAATACGGGGGACAAAAAGCGTAGGGGTCCCCCGTATTTTTGAAACCAGCACCGGGCTCCACTAGCCAGGTACATAATGCCACAGCCGGGGGACACTTTTATAGTGGTCCCTGCGACCCTGGCATTACATACCCAACTAGTCACCCCTGGCCGGAGTACCCTGGAGGAGTGGGAACCCCTTAAATCAAGGGGTCCCCCCCTCCAGCCACCCAAGGGCCAGGGGTGAAGCCCGAGGCTGCCCCCCCATCCAAGGGCGGCGGATAGGGGGCTGATAGCCTTTTGAGAAAATGTGAATATTGTTTTTAGTAGCAGTACTACAAGTCCCAGCAAGCCTCCCCCGCAACCTGGTACTTGGAGAACCACAAGTACCAGCATGCGGTGGAAAACTGGGGCCGCTGGTACCTGTAGTACTACTACTAAAAAACACCCCCAAAAAAACAGGACACACACACACCGTGAAAGTATAATTTTATTACATACATGCACAACTCCAAACATACATACAGTACTTACCTATGTTCACACAAGGCTCTGTCCTCTTGTCCCTGTAGAATCCTTGGGGTACCTGTGAAAAAAATTATACTCACATAATCCAGTGTAGAATCTGACCTTTGTATAATCCACGTACTTGGCAAAATAATAAAACGGAAACCCGACCATGCACTGAAAGGGGTCCCATGTTTACACATGGGACCCCTTTCCCCGACTGCCAGGACCCCCCCTGACTCCTGTCAAAGAGGGTCCCTTCAGCCAATCAGGGAGCGCCACGTCGTGGCACTCTCCTGATTGGCTGTGTGCTCCTGTAGGGTCTGTCAGGCTGCACACGGCAGAGAAACAATGTAGCACCTATGCGCTCCATTGTATCCAATGGTGGGAACTTTGCGGTCAGCGGTGAGGTTTCTTTCGGTCAACCGCTGACCGCAAAGTTCCCACCATTTGATACAATGGAGCGCATAGGCGCTACATTGTATCTCTGCCGTGTGCAGCCTGACAGACACTACAGGAGCACACAGACAATCAGGAGAGTGCCACGACGTGGCGCTCCCTGATTGACTGAAGGGACCCTCTTTGACAGGAGTCAGGGGGGGTCCTGGCAGTTGGGGAAAGGGGTCCCATGTGTAAACATGGGACCCCTTTCAGTACGTGGTCGGGTTTCCGTTTTATTATTTTGCCAAGTACGTGGATTATACAAAGGTCAGATTCTACACTGGATTATGTGAGTATAATTTTTTTCACAGGTACCCCAAGGATTCTACAGGGACAAGAGGACAGAGCCTTGTGTGAACATAGGTAAGTACTGTATGTATGTTTGGAGTTGTGCATGTATGTAATAAAATTATACTTTCACGGTGTGTGTGTCCTGTTTTTTTGGGGGTGTTTTTTAGTAGTAGTACTACAGGTACCAGCGGGCCCGGTTTTCCACTGCATGCTGGTACTTGTGGTTCTCCAAGTACCAGCTTGCGGAGAGGCTTGCTGGGACTTGTA
Source organism: Pseudophryne corroboree (assembly GCF_028390025.1). Taxonomy (NCBI): domain Eukaryota; kingdom Metazoa; phylum Chordata; class Amphibia; order Anura; family Myobatrachidae; genus Pseudophryne; species Pseudophryne corroboree. The sequence continues at coordinate 766,537,998 of NC_086447.1, forward strand.
GTACTGCTACTAAAAACAATATTCACATTTTTTCAAAAGGCTATCAGCCCCCCATCTGCCGCCCTTGGATGGGGGGGACAGCCTTGGGCTTCACCCCTGGCCCTTGGGTGGTTGGAGGGGGGGACCCCTTGATTTAAGGGGTTCCCACTCCTCTAGGGTACCCCGGCCAGGGGTGACTAGTTGGGTATGTAATGCCAGGGCCGCAGGGACCACTATAAAAGTGTCCCCCGGCTGTGGCATTATGTACCTGGCTAGTGGAGCCCGGTGCTGGTTTAAAAAATACGGGGGACCCCTACGTTTTTTGTCCTCCGTATTTTTGGAACCAGGACCAGGCGCAGAGCCCGTTGCTGGTTTATGAAATATGGGGGAACCCATGTCATTTTTTCCCCCATATTTTGTGAACCAGGACCGGCTCAAAGAGCCCGAGGCTGGTTTTGCTTAGGGGGGGGACCCCACGCATTTTATTTATTTATTTTGAACAGTTATTTTTTTAACGAAAGGTGCACAATGAAGCCCTGCACGGATCTCACAGATCCGGCCAAGATTCATTGTGTTAATGTCGGCAATGTTTTACTATTCACTCCCGTAAAACACTGCCAAAAAATATGAATGACATCGACATCGGAAAATACGAAAATGCAGAATACGACAGCTTAGTAAAATAGTCGTAATAAATTCAAAAAGTTGCAAAATTACACTTTCGATGTCATTCGTGTTTGAACTTTAACCTCATTTGGAAAAATACGAATTTTAGTAAATATACCCCATGGACTTTATGATCTAATAAGGTTATGGGTATATATTTGTGTCAGTGCCTACCTCCCACCAAGCTTCTGATGAAGGACCGGTGTGTCCAAAATGCGTCAAGCTAGTGGCGTTTGTTCCCCTGGATTGTGGGTGTGTTTGACTTCAAAGTTACTCCTGCACTGGTGTGCTATCCAGAACCTCCAGTGCTGCCCCTGATATCATTTTGGGAGGGTAACGTGACAATGTTAGAAGCCTGCACCCTTTTTCTATCCACTTTGAGTAGTTACGTGCTGTTTTCCTTTGTGTAAATTGTGAGTGTTCTGTGTAAAATAAAACGTGTTGTTCCTTTAAAATTTGATCTGCACTATGATCTATCCTTCTTTACCGAGATAAAAAAATGTATCACAGCATTGAATACACTGTGGATTTGGAACTTTAGAACACAGAACGTGGCACAGTTGAAGCTCACTACATCTACCACCTTAAAAGACGTTTTATGTAAGGGCATTTATGATTTTTTGCGCCTACTTTCTAAAGCTCTTTTGTCAATATCATTGCTTTTTGGAATCTTGTGAGGATTCCTGTGTTTTATAAGTTGGCTGCATTGACCTAGGCAGCGCATTTGTTCAATTCATTTGTTTTAGTGCGCTATTTATGTAAATGGAGTGGAGGTCTCCAGTTAAGGTGTAGCTGCTAAAGTTTGTGCATTGTGTCATATATATATATATATATATATATATATATATATATTTACACCCACATCACCAGGCCACACCTCAACGCATTTCATCATCAGACTTCATCAGAGGGTTAATGAAGTCTGATGATGAAACACGTTGGGGTTTGGCCTGGTGACGTGTGTGCTACATCCCATATTAGCTGCCTCCATGCTGCGAGGTACAGTGTCCTAGTGAGCAAAGGATTTTTACAGCACATGGATCAGGTTCCTGACACCTGAGCAGATGGAAAATGGAGCCATGGCCGGTGACTATAAAATATACAAATCAAGTGGTAACTTAGCCCACTCTGATGATGATAGAGGTATAAGCAAACTCTGTCTATACTGTTTTATGTATTTCATTTTATGAATTAAAACTATTGCACCATGAAGCGCTCCTTCTGACCTCCTTTTAGATCACTTCAACCTGTGGGATCCCAGTATTCATTTATCAGAAGGAAGCTGCAGGCTGTATTGCTAAACCTTGGTGCTTGTTGAAGTAGTTACAGAGTGGAAGCTCTGTTCATTCATCGCTGGACTTCTGTGAGTGCACCTGACATCATTTTCTCTCTTTAATATATATATATATATACAGCTATATACATATGTATGTATGTGTATATATATATATATATATATATATATATATACAGTATATATAGGGTTTCTATTAATGTCCTATTGCAGGCCATTAGGGAAGGGACTCCGATAACCCCACAAACTTTACTTGCCGCTGTTCACAGCACTGAAATACAATGCTTGGCAGAAATGAGTGACACTCCAACAGGCTAAAAGAATGGCACATACTTCAACATTTCGTAGTTTTGTCTCCTTTCTGATGATGTATTGAACTCTGAAACACATAAAAAGGGTTAGTGAATGTATCTTTCATTAGTACAGTACCCAATTATTACATTCTATTTTATATTGAGCACTATGTAATTCTTTTTTTTCTACATATATAGTACGGAAAGTCACTGAGGGAATGGCTGATAGAATGACATTTGGCCTGATGGTGGTTAAACCCTGAGGCAATTGTGGTGGTAGAGAGAAAAAGAAAGAAAAACCCTTTGTGGCAAAACTCAATAGAATAAATCTGATATAAGCTTAAAACATTACATTTATTGTTATTAATTAAAATAAAAGTTCCCCATGAGTAAAAACTTTACAGTAAACATTCAAGTTGATGTTAGCGTTATGTACAAGAGCTTACTTTCACCTATGATTCTTAAAAAAATTGATTAGCTACAGTAGATCTCATCCATGGCTACCCTAGGATGTCAGTGCACACCATATACAATACCATATAATGTAACACAAAATCAATCTTGATAGGTGTGTCACTTGTTACCTCTGAGTGTGTAACAAAGAATAGCCAAGATGAAGAGAAAGTAGCAAATCTGCTGTCAACGTTAAACTAGAGTGGTTCCATTAGCCCAGACCTACTACACCAAGTCTTTCCTGATGGTCTCCCACAGGTACTGATTCGGCGCTACACTTTATGGCTTCCAAGATCAGATGAGATTGGACATATACAGTGTGGTATGATTGTAGGTCACTAAGTATTTCCGTGAGTGCATCTCCTGAATCGTTGCTGAGATTTCATGAAATGATAGGAATAGATAAGATGGATCTTCTTTTGATGTTAGGCAATAATAGTCCTGCCAGTTGAAGAACTGCCACAGGTGATGGAAATCATTGAATCACAAATGAGAGTCCAAGAAATATAAGAAATATAGATAAGTAATTCAGAGAAAACCCTGGTATTGGGAGGTAGGCTTACACAGAATATTGTAGCAAATCAGGTATCTGAGATGATTGTAACAATTTCAAGTCACTTAATCAGCAGTTTAAAAAGGAAACTTTAAAACAGTGTTTCCAACAGGTAGCAATTTGTGGAAGAAAAAAAATCTTTCTTTGTATATATAGTTATATATATCTGTATATATCATTACAATTAATGTATAGGAATGTATCCATTCATCCAAGAAACAAGATATAGCAGCTTACTTTCAGTTTACAATTTTAGGGCTGCAGTCTATGTGACAAAGTATGTATTTGTTATTTAAACAACCCTGTAGTGTACAGCATAAGTTGCACAGCAGTCCCTAATTGGGTATGGTTATTACATGAGTGACACAGTTTACACCAGTAGATAATTAGTGTAGGATAAATAATAAATAAAAGATATATGTCATAAGGTACAGATTATTGGCTGCTTAGGAGAGACAAAGGTACCGGCATATTTTTACAGCCTCTGGTGTGTTGATGTCACCGTTTGCTCCTACTCTAATGGTGGTATTCTGTGAAATCTGCACTCCTGCTGCTGTCCAACCACCGGCTGGAAGGTCAGGGTTGGTGTCTATACTGGTTGATTAGAGATGTGCTGTATAACTGTGTATGCCGCAGCTATCTGAGTCCAATACAAGTGCCGACTTAACCCTGGTGGAAGCATATATGACACCGCTTCTGAATGGTGCACGAAGCTGCTCCCGCTGCTTCTGCCATCTGCTACCAGAAGACGTGTTTTGCCCACGCTCCGGGCTTGCTCACTGTATTTATGGTGGTGCCAGTGGGCACTATTATATTATGTTAGCTAATGCATTCACATTGAGAAAGAGTGGTTTTCATTTAGGGATTCTCTCTGGTTTCAGCATCATCTTCAAGACATCTTCTCTCTCCTTATTTTTAATTTGATTGTATTCATTTTGGTGGAGTGTCAGATAAGGAATAATGTAATGCTAACAGATGAATACCCACTTTCTTAGAAATAATTTGGCTTATTTAACTGACATAGAGATATCTGTAAAACCACTTTACTGGGTAGAGCATCCATTAAGTATGATAAGAGGGAGTAGGTGCAAGTCATTTGCTAGCACTTTTCAGGGGAGGATACGGGGGACACTTACAGTACCTGTCCACTGTCTTCTATAGAGCAGCACATTGGCAGTGGGACATCAAGCAGGGAGAGAGGAGACTGCTGCTGCTCAGTGGCAGTAGCTTCACTGGAACCTCTGTAGCCCATCTGCAGCATTGAGGAGCCGCTGCTGTCACTAAGCAGCAGCAATCTTCTCTCTTTCTGCCTGACACAGTAAGAAGGGTGGATGATCAACCCCCCTGGATCCATCCCTGACACTGTTTGAGCATATTGATGGCCACTACTAAATTGCAGAACCCCTGAGTAGTACTAGTCTTATCTGTTTGCTTTCTCCTTTTAACCATACACGTTTAACACTAGTTATATTTATTAATAAATTGATGACCAAATGTACAGATGGAGCCCTGCTCATCTAACCCTTTAATAGGATTAATTGAGCTAGTGCTGTCAGACTTAATCCCTTGCTGTAATGACTTAATCCCCTGCTGTATTGTTCTTTCTGTATTGTATTGCAGCTGAGAACAATAGATGAAAGGCTTATGCTAATAAACCTTGGTGCACCTAGGCGCAACAGAGAAGGCTAGGTGAGGTTCTATATGTAAAGTCAGAATTGTTGTCCGTGTAATAATTTTTTTAAGTATTTACATTTGTATTACACAGTCTAGTAATAAGGTTTGAAGGTAATTGCAGGTTAACCCACCTAATAAAAGGTGAGTACATTTCATTTATGTAGTTAAATGGTTAAATGCTACAAACTGTCTCTTTACTGAGTGTTATTGTGCATGACTAATCAGCCACAATAACATCACATGTCTGAGTCACAAGACTTAAAGGTCAGGCTGATTAGACTGCAGGTGCATATTGATTACTTGGCTAAATAAAAGGGTCTGCATATGCCTAAGCCTGCCACTTTGTTATTGAAGCATCACAGTGCTGTACAGCTGTAAAGTTCTCAGACCAGGAGAGATTGATATATCTCATTACATTGACTGCTCATTATATTGACTGTTCTTTATCTTATTTATTTATATTTTAACTGCATCCTATAATCTTCAATAAAACTTACTCTGGCTTGGAGTCAATGTATGGACTAACCTAGAGTTGCTACCTCATCCCTTTAATTCTGGAGACATATTAATTACACAGGTTATGTGGCTGATTAAAACTAGGTGAAATGGAGTCTTGAAGTCAACCAGACACATAACCTGTGTAATTAATATGTGTCTAGAATTAAAGGGATGAGGTGGCAGCCCTAGGACTAACCTCTTTGCTCACATCCACTACGCACCTACCAATTTGTAGGCATCTGCCAATAATTAAATGTTGTGACAGATGTTTTCAATGATATGCGCAATAAAACTTGGAGTGCAGCTGTATCAAGTGTAAATAGAGGTGAACCCCACACTTCAAGAAATGGAACAATAGTAAGGAAAGTTTTCACACATGAAAGATAGCGCTCACCAAATACCATGCAAGGATAGGTGTACAAAAACTAATAAATTTAATTCACCCTTAATAGGATGTAGATCTTCATAAGATGGTAAATAAAAATTCACTCTAGGAGTTCCTTGAATCGACCCAATATTCGGCTAGAATAGACGGTATCCCAGGAAAACCTGAAAAGATAAGTGCCTCCTTCCCCAGTGGAGTTGGGATTGGAATATGAGGCACCATTAAACACGGACCATAGTGTAGTACTTTTTTTAAAAACACGCACTGGTTTTAATGCACAGATAAAATTTACAAGAAGTTAAAAGAACAAAAGCATGTCATATTAGACTCCATAGGACAACACAGATGGTATATCACCCAAAGATTCCCTGCAGCCTCAGCAGAAAGCGATGGAAGATGTGCACAATCTCTCCAAGTGTCCAATACCATGCAAGGGTATTTGGTGAGCGCTATCTTTCATGTGTGAAAACTTTCCTTACTATAATCTGCCAATAATTGTTAATATAAATTAGTTTCTATCAATTAAATTAATAGACTTTTCATGTGGTATTCTATCTATGTACTATAGTTTCCCCCCAAAAATACACAAATGCAACTAGAAGAGCAAAGTTTAATGCTTAAAGCATATTTATCTCTGGTGTACTTACAGTAATACTGGTCATGAAAATACACTTTATATTTAACTTTTGATTAGGCAGGAATTAAATAATGTTTACCATTTTAGAGCAGATTCTTATCAGCCTCCACTCTGTAAAATGTCAGGCCATAAACAATATTACAACCTGAACCATTAATGTTACCAGCCCATACCTAATGATTTAAGTTTTTAGTCAGCTTCCCATGTGCCAGGTGAGGGGAGATGTAAAAAAATAATAGCGATCAGCCGACTGCTGAGGGCTCTGTCTCTCTGGGTCCCAGCTGACTTGATTTCAGTGCAATAACCATTTTTTATCTGAATTTATAGACTATCCCTTCTATTATTATGTAGATGAAAAGCGTGACATACTGTAGAGTGAAGCACTTGTTTTTATCCCATCAGAAGGCTAATCATTGATGGTCTCCATCGGAAATGTCAATGGTGCTTAGCATCGATAGCATTAAATCATCAATTGCACAGCATCTATGATTTCATCCATTGCTGGACATCCCTGTTTGGGCCAACCATGGGAAGAAGATAGGACAGAGCTGTTTGCCATGGCCACTCAGTAGGATAAAACAAACAAAAAAACATTGCAAACATTGCACTCTCTACCATCAATAGCAGACTTTCACCATGGGTGGCAAACAATTGATGCTTGCTAACTGTCAATGGTCAATGGCCAACCCTAACATATGATACAGAGAAATTCAATATGAGCTAGCTTTAGTTACTATCCAGAACACACACGCAAAAAGAAGATTCAGTTAAAAAATCATAATTGCCTCTCTTCATGAAAATCTTCATTTAGACCTTGAAGAATTTGCTATTCCTTTTTCTATTCATAGTCTATCAATGTTTTCTGTGGCATTCTTTATCGGAAGATATCCACAGTTATTCTTGGATAAAGTCCTTGACACTCTGAAAATAATGTAAAACAAAATAAAAATAAAAAAACAGTATTTAAAATATATATTGTTCTATATCCCATTCTAAGCTGTGAAATATTCACTATCAGTCTAATCTATAGTATCTTGCCTGTTTCCACACTGTGAATGCTTTGGGATCAAGCATATGTATGATGGTGATACATTCCAATCGGATCTCCTCTCAAAATTGAAGAGGTGTAACCGTGCTGTAACATTCTAACACAGGGGCCTTTTTATCAATTAATATTTGAACGCTATCGCCTGAAACTGGTTGTGTTTGGAGGTATCCACAAACATTACGTTTCTCCCAAATATATAGACAGGAGAATGCAGCAAATATTGGAGAAATCTGCCTCCATAGGTTTCTATAGCTACTGCTTTATTGTGGCATTTACCAAGCTGTGGAATGCAGACCATTCTGGAGCTTGGCCCTATTCGCTAACGCTATCTTTAGCTGGTGTTAGCCTTTGTAGCCTATAGACTACCCTTTGCAGACATTACTGAGAGAGGGAATGATAGCAATGACAAGCCATGCAGGCTACTGAAGAAGTAGGCATTAGCATGGAAATTAGCAGAAGGCATTGCGGATTAGCAGAAGGCATTAGGATCACATTCCTTTTTGAGCCCCTTTCCCAGTGAATGGTTTTAATACATTGCTGTGATCCTTAATTTCACATTGCCATAATAAGTGGAGATACAAAATTTTAATTTTCAGACCTATAAACTAATAATTAATACATATGGCCCACAAAGGTCAATGTGGGCCTGCTGACACATCTACGGGTTATGCAGAGTTGTGCATTACTTGAGTAAATATGCATGTATTCATATTTTGCAGCTAGTACAAGAGGGTGCAAACCTGTACTGATCACATGACTGTGAGAAAACCAATACAAACAGTATAAAGGACGGGTGCACCACAGGATGGGTACAACTTTGTAGATGATGAATATACTTAATTTTGTGTTGGAAATGTGGGGGCGCATGTGCTCAGTTTCATACAACTCAGCAAACCCGATGAAATTTTGCCACCATCACTCCTATAGGGGAGATTTATCAACCATTCTAAAGAGGACCAATGGAAGTGCTGTCTATAGCAATCAATAGGATTCTAGCTACTATTTTATAGAATATAGTAATCTGATTGATTGCCAAGGGCAACACATCCACTTGTCCTCTTTAGAATGTTTAAAAAATCTTCCCCTTCATCTCTTACACTATTTAGAATTGTTAGTGTTACAAATGCTACTTCACACAAAATGGCACACAGAGGTCTATGTCATCTATAGAAAGCAATATTACAAGATTACTGTAGCTCGACATTTACTATAATTACTGTATGTAGAACAAACATGGTGCTTGACACATTTAGTCTGAGCTCATGTTTATATTATATGTTCTCAATTTTGATTGTAAATAATGTAAACTTATCACTATAACCTGTCCAAATGCATTTTGAACAAATTCAATTTGAAAAAGTTATTAACTCTTTGGAAAGCAGAAGGAGTCCTGTTTTATTAGAAAAAAAAGGAAAAAGAAATGTAAGATTAATTAACCGTTGCAAGCGAGACACTAGCTGCCTGCACGAGGATTGTTATTTACATATCACAGCTCTGCTGTTCTAAAGTTATTTTAAATAATTTATAAGATTGATCTTTTCAAAATTCTATCAAGGCTAAATGTCATTAAATTGTTCAGAACTTATTTAAAGGTTTATGCTTGAGCAGGGCATTTACCTGCTTCACTGCTGATAGTCTAAAAATACCTCCTTGTCCATACTATTATCCATTCTTCATGTCCAATTGCTCTGTTATGGTAATAGTCAGAAGCACACCATGTAGTAATTAATTACAGCTGACTTAAGAAAAGAATATTCCACTCCCCCACTGTTCCACTAGAAGGTCTTTATGCGCTATTAACTCATTCCTGTTTATTAATGCTGTACTGGTAATTCCGACTGCTGGGTTCCAGCTTAGTAACAGTAGGATGATTAAACAACAATTATTGACCTTATAAGTTAGTGAACATTTATTTCTTACCCTATTAACCCATTAAGGAAACTAAATACCTTCACATAATATTTTTTATCTGTATAAAAATGACAGAACCAGACGATGTTCATTTTTTTCTCAGTCAGTGGCCTTTTGTGCATAAAGTTATATATGTATGTTTAATCTGATTGGTTTATTTATTTTTCAGTAAATAAAAAAAAATAACACTAAAAAGATCCAGCTCAACTTAGAGGGGTATTATAACAATTTATAATATTCGTATGATACCATTGCTGAATGAAGTAATGACTTTGGTAATTCTTTTGTTTTATGGTATTTTGTTGTATTATCTGTCATGTCAAACACAAGACAGAAATTGTGATATTTGACCAAAACCTGCTACCACCTATTTCTACATATTTCTAATATCATTAATTATCTTGTTACAATGGCACCAGTCAAGTGGTAAGATATATTAGGCAGCAAGTGAACACTCCATTCTTGAAGTTGATATGATGAAAGCAGAAAATATGTGCAAAGCATAAGGATCTGAGCGACTTTGACAAGGGCCAAACTGTGATGTCTAGACAAGTGGTCAGAGCATCTGAAAAATGCCAGGTCTTGTGGGGTGTTCCCATTATGCAGTGATAATTACCTACCAAAAGTGGTCCAAGGAAGGGCAACCAGTGTATCGGCAACTGGGTCATGGGAGCCCAAGGCTCACTGATGCACACGAGTAGCGAAGGGTAGCCTGTCAGGTCTGATCCCACAGAAGAGCTACTGTAGCACAAATTGCTAAAAAAGTTAATGCAGTCTATGCCAGAAAGGTGTCAGAACACACACCGCATCACAGCTTGCTGTGTATGGGGCTGTGTAATGGCAGTACAGTGTCTATGTCAACACCTGTCCACCTCCAAAAAGTGCATAAAATGGGCATGTGAGCATCAAAACTGAACCATGGTGCAATGGAAGGCCTGGTGGCCTGATCTAATGAATCACATTTTCTTTTACATCATGTGGATGGCTGAATGTGTGTCATTTAACTGAGGAAGAGATGCACTGTGGGAAGAAGGAAAGCAGGCAGTGGCAGTGTGATGTTCTGGGCATGTTCTGCTGGGAAACCTTGCGTCCTGTCATTCACGGGGATGTTATTATGACATGTACCACCTACCTAAACAATGTTACAGACCAAGTACACCCCTTCATGACAACAGTATTCCCTGATGGCAATGGCATATTTTATCAGGAGACATCTTGTAACACTTCAAACATTATTAAGGAGGGTTTCAGGAACATGACAAAGAGTTCAAGTTGTCCTCAATCTGATTGAATATCTGTGGGATGTGCTGGAAAAACTAGTCCAACCTATCGATGCCCTGTACCTCACAACTTACAGGACTTAAAGTATCTGCTGCTAAAGTCTTGATTTTGCAAAGGAGAAACATGAATGGAGTGTGTGGAATGTGGCAGGTATGTTGACTGGAGCCATTACCAGAAAAAGAAAATTTACTTAAAATTTCAATATCTGAAAGACAATTTCATAAGACAAATACACTTCTATTGCATTTTCTCTTGGCTCACCAGGTGTCAGTACATGTTTAGAAAATCAATAGAAATAATAAAAAAAAAGAAAAACAAAACACATACTACATTGTCTACTGTTATTTGGCAAGTAGTGAAACTCAGGGCACTGAGTACATGTTAGAGCACTGTTTAATTCTACTACAATGCAAAATATTACATATAACATGCAAATAGGACTATTGTATATGGAACAAGCTACTGTGCTGATTGTTTTTTATAAAAACAATGTATCACTTCACTTTACATATTATATATACCAAGTAATGCACTCAGTGGCAGGGATGTGAGCTTTGCAAATAGAAATTTTTCAAAAGTTCATTTTGTATAAACATTGGAAATGTTCATTAAGGTTAGGAGACTCTATGCTTCAGTATAAGTTCAAACTGCGTTGTTCGTGGTGTGCAGAACAGGTTGGAACAGAAATGGAATGCTGTTGCCCACACTCTGGAGCTACACTCCTATACAGAGAGATAGAAACTGCTGCAGTAAGATATTTGACATGCTGATCCCCAGAGTGATAAGATGGAATGTAAATTAAGAGCAGAGCTCCACTAGCATACCTGTATATTAGTCAAATGCTGTAAGTGTATTTGTTTGCACTGTTTACACATAGAAAACTTTGATGCTGTATTTAACTGTAGCCTTAGTTTTGGTGCGAATGAGTTACTGCATTTGGGAATTTGGAATCTAAAAGTGTGTATGCATCTTAAAGTGAGGGCAGCATCTTAAAGTGAGGGCAGCAAAGTAAAGAATGCAACAAGGACAGTTAAACTATATGTAAGTGTCAGTTCTTTAGCCAAGGATTGAGTAGCCTTGGTACATGGGCCCTCATTCCGAGTTGATCCCTAGCTGCTTTCATTCGCAGCTCAGCGATCAGGCAAAAAATCGGCACTTCTGCGCATGCGTATGGTGCGCGACGTACTTTCACAAAAGCCATTGCAGTTTCACACAAGGTCTAGCGACGCTTTTCAGTCGCAGTGTTGACCGCAGAGTGATTGACAGGAAATGGGTGTTTCTGGGTGGTAAAAGACCGTTTTCGGAAAGTGTGTGTAAAAACGCAGGCATGTCAGATACAAATGCAGGCATGTCTGGAAAAATGCAGGCATGGCTGGCCGAACACAGGGCGTGTTCGTGATGTCAAAACAGGAACTAAACAGTCTGAAGTGATCGCTAGCTAGGAGTAAGTCTCAAGCTACTCAGAAACTGCACAATCTTTTTTTGTAGCAGCGCTGCGATCCTTTCGGTCACACTTCTGCTAAGCTAAGATACACTCCCAGAGGGCGGCGGCTTAGCGTTTGCATGGCTGCTAAAAGCAGCTAGCGAGCGAACAACTCGGAATGAGGGCCATTGTCTGGATTTCCATTTTCCCAAAAACACATCCACTTGTGAAGTCTCCCTACTGGAGAAAAAACTGGGGAGATATTTTATATATATATCCTTCAGTCCAGTCATGTGCAATTCAGAATTTTTTGAGAAAGGCAGAACACCATTTTCAGAGCAATTACATCACATGACTAAACTGAGCAAATGGAAATGTTACAAAAATATGGGGCATTATAACATATGGGGTATTCTTATGCATAATTGGTTTCTTATTATACTTGTCACTCCAGACAAGGCACAACAGTGGGGGAAAATGGCAGGTAAACTTTGACTGACTATTGTAAGGGTGTGCTTATGTAATTATGACTGTAGTAGTCATCTGCACAGGTGACATGTACTTGAAACCTTGTAAAAAAACCAACAATTCAAGGCATTTGGAAGATTATCAGATGATACCATCAAAATATGTCTGATGAATGCTGCGAACTGCTAGCCCTAATCCAGAATGCATATTGCTCAACATGCTCCAAGTCTTCCCCAGCTAGAATGTCATGTTTAGCACCTTCCTCGTGTCATCTATGACTTTGCAACAGAGCCACTGTAGAATAATGATAATGAACATATTGTATTCAGACCTAGGGCAGTCTGTGAAAACTAGAGATGAGCGCCTGAAATTTTTCGGGTTTTGTGTTTTGGTTTTGGGTTCGGTTCCGCGGCCGTGTTTTGGGTTCGAACGCGTTTTGGCAAAACCTCACCGAATTTTTTTTGTCGGATTCGGGTGTGTTTTGGATTCGGGTGTTTTTTTCAAAGAACACTAAAAAACAGCTTAAATCATAGAATTTGGGGGTCATTTTGATCCCAAAGTATTATTAACCTCAAAAACCATAATTTACACTCATTTTCAGTCTATTCTGAATACCTCACACCTCACAATATTATTTTTAGTCCTAAAATTTGCACCGAGGTCGCTGTGTGAGTAAGATAAGCGACCCTAGTGGCCGACACAAACACCGGGCCCATCTAGGAGTGGCACTGCAGTGTCACGCAGGATGTCCCTTCCAAAAAACCCTCCCCAAACAGCACATGACGCAAAGAAAAAAAGAGGCGCAATGAGGTAGCTGTGCGAGTAAGATTAGCGACCCTAGTGGCCGACACAAACACCGGGCCCATCTAGGAGTGGCACTGCAGTGTCACGCAGGATGGCCCTTCCAAAAAACCCTCCCCAAACAGCACATGACGCAAAGAAAAAAAGAGGCGCAATGAGGTAGCTGTGTGAGTAAGATTAGCGACCCTAGTGGCCGACACAAACACCGGGCCCATCTAGGAGTGGCACTGCAGTGTCACGCAGGATGTCCCTTCCAAAAAACCCTCCCCAATCAGCACATGATGCAAAGAAAAAGAAAAGAAAAAAGAGGTGCAAGATGGAATTGTCCTTGGGCCCTCCCACCCACCCTTATGTTGTATAAACAAAACAGGACATGCACACTTTAACCAACCCATCATTTCAGTGACAGGGTCTGCCACACGACTGTGACTGTTATGACGGGTTGGTTTGGACCCCCCCCAAAAAAGAAGCAATTAATCTCTCCTTGCACAAACTGGCTCTACAGAGGCAAGATGTCCACCTCATCTTCACCCTCCGATATATCACCGTGTACATCCCCCTCCTCACAGATTATCAATTCGTCCCCACTGGAATCCACCATCTCAGCTCCCTGTGTACTTTGTGGAGGCAATTGCTGCTGGTCAATGTCTCCGCGGAGGAATTGATTATAATTCATTTTAATGAACATCATCTTCTCCACATTTTCTGGATGTAACCTCGTACGCCGATTGCTGACAAGGTGAGTGGCGGCACTAAACACTCTTTCGGAGTACACACTTGTGGGAGGGCAACTTAGGTAGAATAAAGCCAGTTTGTGCAAGGGCCTCCAAATTGCCTCTTTTTCCTGCCAGTATAAGTACGGACTGTGTGACTTGCCTACTTGGATGCGGTCACTCATATAATCCTCCACCATTCTATCAATGTTGAGAGAATCATATGCAGTGACAGTAGACGACATGTCCGTAATCGTTGTCAGGTCCTTCAGTCCGGACCAGATGTCAGCATCAGCAGTCGCTCCAGACTGCCCTGCATCACCGCCAGCGGGTGGGCTCGGAATTCTGAGCCTTTTCCTCGCACCCCCAGTTGCGGGAGAATGTGAAGGAGGAGATGTTGACAGGTCGCGTTCCGCTTGACTTGACAATTTTGTCACCAGCAGGTCTTTCAACCCCAGCAGACCTGTGTCTGCCGGAAAGAGAGATCCAAGGTAGGCTTTAAATCTAGGATCGAGCACGGTGGCCAAAATGTAGTGCTCTGATTTCAACAGATTGACCACCCGTGAATCCTTGTTAAGCGAATTAAGGGCTGCATCCACAAGTCCCACAAGCCTAGCGGAATCGCTCCCTTTTAGCTCCTTCTTCAATGCCTCCAGCTTCTTCTGCAAAAGCCTGATGAGGGGAATGACCTGACTCAGGCTGGCAGTGTCTGAACTGACTTCACGTGTGGCAAGTTCAAAGGGCATCAGAACCTTGCACAACGTTGAAATCATTCTCCACTGCACTTGAGACAGGTGCATTCCACCTACTATATCGTGCTCAATTGTATAGGCTTGAATGGCCTTTTGCTGCTCCTCCAACCTCTGAAGCATATAGAGGGTTGAATTCCACCTCGTTACCACTTCTTGCTTCAGATGATGGCAGGGCAGGTTCAGTAGTTTTTGGTGGTGCTCCAGTTTTCTGTACGTGGTGCCTGTACGCCGAAAGTGTCCCGCAATTCTTCTGGCCACCGACAGCATCTCTTGCACGCCCCTGTCGTTTTTTAAAAAATTCTGCACCACCAAATTCAAGGTATGTGCAAAACATGGGACGTGCTGGAATTGGCCCAGATTTAATGCACACACAATATTGCTGGCGTTGTCCGATGCCACAAATCCACAGGAGAGTCCAATTGGGGTAAGCCATTCCGCGATGATCTTCCTCAGTTGCCGTAAGAGGTTTTCAGCTGTGTGCGTATTCTGGAAAGCGGTGATACAAAGTGTAGCCTGCCTAGGAAAGAGTTGGCGTTTGCGAGATGCTGCTACTGGTGCCGCCGCTGCTGTTCTTGCGGCGGGAGTCCATACATCTACCCAGTGGGCTGTCACAGTCATATATTCCTGACCCTGCCCTGCTCCACTTGTCCACATGTCCGTGGTTAAGTGGACATTGGGTACAGCTGCATTTTTTAGGACACTGGTGACTCTTTTTCTGAGGTCTGTGTACATTTTCGGTATCGCCTGCCTAGAGAAATGGAACCTAGATGGTATTTGGTACCGGGGACACAGTACCTCCAACAAGTCTCTAGTTGGCTCTGCAGTAATGATGGATACCGGAACCACGTTTCTCACCACCCAGGATGCCAAGGCCTCAGTTATCCGCTTTGCAGTAGGATGACTGCTGTGATATTTCATCTTCCTCGCAAAGGACTGTTGAACAGTCAATTGCTTACTGGAAGTAGTACAAGTGGGCTTACGACTTCCCCTCTGGGATGACCATCGACTCCCAGCGGCAACAACAGCAGCGCCAGCAGCAGTAGGCGTTACACGCAAGGATGCATCGGAGGAATCCCAGGCAGGAGAGGACTCGTCAGAATTGCCAGTGACATGGCCTGCTGGACTATTGGCATTCCTGGGGAAGGAGGAAATTGACACTGAGGGAGTTGGTGGGGTGGTTTGCGTGAGCTTGGTTACAAGAGGAAGGGATTTACTGGTCAGTGGACTGCTTCCGCTGTCACCCAAAGTTTTTGAACTTGTCACTGACTTATTATGAATGCGCTGCAGGTGACGTATAAGGGAGGATGTTCCGAGGTGGTTAACGTCCTTACCCCTACTTATTACAGCTTGACAAAGGGAACACACGGCTTGACACCTGTTGTCCGCATTTCTGGTGAAATACCTCCACACCGAAGAGCTGATTTTTTTGGTATTTTCACCTGGCATGTCAACGGCCATATTCCTCCCACGGACAACAGGTGTCTCCCCGGGTGCCTGACTTAAACAAACCACCTCACCATCAGAATCCTCCTGGTCAATTTCCTCCCCAGCGCCAGCAACACCCATATCCTCCTCATCCTGGTGTACTTCAACACTGACATCTTCAATCTGACTATCAGGAACTGGACTGCGGGTGCTCCTTCCAGCACTTGCAGGGGGCGTGCAAATGGTGGAAGGCGCATGCTCTTCACGTCCAGTGTTGGGAAGGTCAGGCATCGCAACCGACACAATTGGACTCTCCTTGTGGATTTGGGATTTCAAAGAACGCACAGTTCTTTGCGGTGCTTTTGCCAGCTTGAGTCTTTTCAGTTTTCTAGCGAGAGGCTGAGTGCTTCCATCCTCATGTGAAGCTGAACCACTAGCCATGAACATAGGCCAGGGCCTCAGCCGTTCCTTGCCACTCCGTGTGGTAAATGGCATATTGGCAAGTTTACGCTTCTCCTCCGACAATTTTATTTTAGGTTTTGGAGTCCTTTTTTTTCTGATATTTGGTGTTTTGGTTTTGACATGCTCTGTACTATGCCATTGGGCATCGGCCTTGGCAGACGACGTTGCTGGCATTTCATCGTCTCGGCCATGACTAGTGGCAGCAGCTTCAGCACGAGGTGGAAGTGGATCTTGATCTTTCCCTAATTTTGGAACCTCAACATTTTTGTTCTCCGTATTTTAATAGGCACAACTAAAAGGCACCTCAGGTAAACAATGGAGATGGATGGATTGGATACTAGTATACAATTATGGACGGGCTGCCGAGTGCCGACACAGAGGTAGCCACAGCCGTGAACTACCGCACTGTACTGTGTCTGCTGCTAATATATAGACTGGTTGATAAAGAGATAGTATACTCGTAACTAGTATGTATGTATAAAGAAAGAAAAAAAAACCACGGTTAGGTGGTATATACAATTATGGACGGGCTGCCGAGTGCCGACACAGAGGTAGCCACAGCCGTGAACTACCGCACTGTACTGTGTCTGCTGCTAATATATAGACTGGTTGATAAAGAGATAGTATACTCGTAACTAGTATTTATGTATAAAGAAAGAAAAAAAAACCACGGTTAGGTGGTATATACAATTATGGACGGGCTGCCGAGTGCCGACACAGAGGTAGCCACAGCCGTGAACTACCGCACTGTACTGTGTCTGCTGCTAATATATAGACTGGTTGATAAAGAGATAGTATACTCGTAACTAGTATGTATGTATAAAGAAAGAAAAAAAAACCACGGTTAGGTGGTATATACAATTATGGACGGGCTGCCGAGTGCCGACACAGAGGTAGCCACAGCCGTGAACTACCGCACTGTACTGTGTCTGCTGCTAATATAGACTGGTTGATAAAGAGATAGTATACTCGTAACTAGTATGTATGTATAAAGAAAGAAAAAAAAACCACGGTTAGGTGGTATATACAATTATGGACGGGCTGCCGAGTGCCGACACAGAGGTAGCCACAGCCGTGAACTACCGCACTGTACTGTGTCTGCTGCTAATATAGACTGGTTGATAAAGAGATAGTATACTCGTAACTAGTATGTATGTATAAAGAAAGAAAAAAAAACCACGGTTAGGTGGTATATACAATTATGGACGGGCTGCCGAGTGCCGACACAGAGGTAGCCACAGCCGTGAACTACCGCACTGTACTGTGTCTGCTGCTAATATATAGACTGGTTGATAAAGAGATAGTATACTCGTAACTAGTATGTATGTATAAAGAAAGAAAAAAAAACCACGGTTAGGTGGTATATACAATTATGGACGGGCTGCCGAGTGCCGACACAGAGGTAGCCACAGCCGTGAACTACCGCACTGTACTGTGTCTGCTGCTAATATATAGACTGGTTGATAAAGAGATAGTATACTCGTAACTAGTATGTATGTATAAAGAAAGAAAAAAAAACCACGGTTAGGTGGTATATACAATTATGGACGGGCTGCCGAGTGCCGACACAGAGGTAGCCACAGCCGTGAACTACCGCACTGTACTGTGTCTGCTGCTAATATATAGACTGGTTGATAAAGAGATAGTATACTCGTAACTAGTATGTATGTATAAAGAAAGAAAAAAAAACCACGGTTAGGTGGTATATACAATTATGGACGGGCTGCCGAGTGCCGACACAGAGGTAGCCACAGCCGTGAACTACCGCACTGTACTGTGTCTGCTGCTAATATATAGACTGGTTGATAAAGAGATAGTATACTACTAATATTATATATACTGGTGGTCAGGTCACTGGTCACTAGTCACACTGGCAGTGGCACTCCTGCAGCAAAAGTGTGCACTGTTTAATTTTAATATAATATTATGTACTCCTGGCTCCTGCTATAACCTATAACTGGCACTGCAGTAGTGCTCCCCAGTCTCCCCCACAATTATAAGCTGTGTGAGCTGAGCAGTCAGACAGATATATAATATATATATATAGATGATGCAGCACACTGGCCTGAGCCTGAGCAGTGCACACAGATATGGTATGTGACTGACTGAGTCACTGTGTGTATCGCTTTTTTCAGGCAGAGAACGGATATATTAAATAAACTGCACTGTGTGTCTGGTGGTCACTCACTATATAATATATTATGTACTCCTGGCTCCTGCTATAACCTATAACTGGCACTGCAGTAGTGCTCCCCAGTCTCCCCCACAATTATAAGCTGTGTGAGCTGAGCAGTCAGACAGATATATATAATATTATATATAGATAATAGATGATGCAGCACACTGGCCTGAGCCTGAGCAGTGCACACAGATATGGTATGTGACTGAGTCACTGTGTGCTGTGTATCGCTTTTTTCAGGCAGAGAACGGATTATAAATAAAACTGGTGGTCACTGGTCACTATCAGCAAAACTCTGCACTGTACACTACTGAGTACTCCTAATGCTCCCCAAAATTAGTAAATCAAGTGTCTCTCTAATCTATTCTAAACAGAGAGGACGCCAGCCACGTCCTCTCCCTATCAATCTCAATGCACGTGTGAAAATGGCGGCGACGCGCGGCTCCTTATATAGAATCCGAGTCTCGCGATAGAATCCGAGCCTCGCGAGAATCCGACAGCGTCATGATGACGTTCGGGCGCGCTCGGGTTAACCGAGCAAGGCGGGAAGATCCGAGTCGCTCGGACCCGTGAAAAAAAACATGAAGTTCTGGCGGGTTCGGATTCAGAGAAACCGAACCCGCTCATCTCTAGTGAAAACGTGCAGGGCCTCCAAGTAATGCAACTGAAAGAAGTGTCAAAGCAGCAGGTACTTCCTGTAAATCAGACCCAATGAACCTAGGCTAATGGAGAAACACAACTCCATCTGGGATTATGTACACTAGAACTCTAGGGGTGGAAAATTAGTACAGGGTGTTGTGTTGAGATGTTGAGGCCTGATGGTCCCACATTAGGTGTTTGATGAAGATGATTCCTTTCAAAATAATTGACTGATGAATCCAATGATTAACCATCTCCTTGACTGGAAATAGATCTCACATGACTGACAGCACAGAAATGGCTGCAAAGCATTTTAGCTGCTAAGTAACCTGCAACTTTACTTATAATTATTCCTAGCCACTACAAAAGTTGGAAATCACTGTCTATTAGTGGGGGATGTACTGGTTTGTTGATGTCCACACCTAGTGCAATCCTTTTGTTGTGGGTGGGGTTTCAGAGGGTGGGTGTTGTTAGCAATCAAGCTTGTAGCCATGTGTACATTTATATTTAATCAGTACATATTTGGCTGCAAGCCTCTGGCTGAAAAGCATCTTAGCTGCTAAGTATGTTAGTGCAAAGTATGAGGATATGAAATTTTGGAGATATAAGGAGAGAAACAGGAGAGAAACAGAGGGACAGCAGACTATCTTCCCCACCTCCACAAAAGAACTGCAATCAACTATCAACATACTACAGTGAGTTACCTAATTCACTACCACCTACACCTGCAGCCTGGACACATTTATACAATCTGAAACCACTGTGTAGCCATCACAGCCTTTCCGTTCCTTCCATTATTTCAAAAAATCCTGCTTACACTGTCTTTACTTTAAATACACCCCACCTTCTACTTGTTCATTCAATATTACACTCACACCATTCTATTACTCAGAACAACACTACTGTACTGGAATTATGGCTCCTCAATCCTGTCCCATACCAATCCTCACTGCCAGGTCTCACCCCCCAATTTTCAAATCACCCACATGCACTCAGAACCCAGCCAACCTTATCCCCATCTCCCCTGTCCCCTCCCTTCCTTTCACCTGTGTACTCTGGGATGCTAGATCAATCTGCAAAAAGCTGCCAAGTATCCACAACCTATTAATCTCCCACACTTTTAAACTTCTTGCCATCACTGAAACCTGGCTCTCCTCCTCCGACACCACCTCCCCTGCTGCCCTCTCCTATGGAGGCCTCTCTTTCACCCACACAGTCAGACCTGATGACCGACAAGGTGGAGGCGTGGGCATCCTTTTCTCTCCTAACTGCACCTTTCGTGTCATCCCACCTGAGCCCTCCCTCTCCTTCTCCACCTTTGAGGTCCACACTATCCACCTCTTCTGCCCCATTCACCTCCTTGTGGCAGTGATATACCATCTCCATGGCCACTGTTCACCTTTCCTTGACAACTTTGCTGCCTGGCTTCCCCACTTTCTCTCCTCCGACCTCCCCTGTCATCCTCGGTGACTTTAACATCCCTATTGACATCACTAATGCTGCTTTCACTAATCTTCTTGCCCTTTCCACTTCCTTTGGACTTTCTCAATGGACCTCCAACCCTTCTCACAATCTCAGCCACTCCTTCGACCTTGTTTTGTCTCCCTTCCCTCTCTCTGATGGCCATCTGCTTTCTTTCACCCTCTCATCCTCCTTTCTCCTCTCCACACCCAGACCAACCATCGCCAGATGCAATCTCGGGTCTCTCGACCCAACTTTCATGTCCTCCGTTCAGACTTTCCTCTCTCCTCTTTCCACCATGACTTGTCCCAACCATGCAGCCTCCTTCTATAGCTCTTCCCTAACCGCTGCTCTCAACTCTGTGGCCCCCCTCTCCTCTGTCCCCCTCCGCCGCGCCAGACCCCAACCCTGGCACACCAAACTAACACACTTCTTACAAAAATGCTCACGCTCTGCTGAATGCTCCTGGAGGAAAACTCACTCTCTGCCAGACTTCCTCCATTTCAAGTTTATTCTCTCATCCTTCAGCTCTGCTCTTTCCCTTGCAAAGCAATCCTTTTTCCAATTACTCATCTCTTCTCAGTCATCCTGTCCATGCCATCTCTTTGAAACTTTCAACACTCTCCTTCGCACACCTCCTCCTCCCCTCCCATCCTCCCTCACTGCCACTGACTTTGCCTCCTTCTTCGTCTCCTAAATTGAGGATATCCGACACAGCAACTCCCCCTGTCACCCCTCTGCTGCCCCCTGCCCCCATCATCCCTCCCCTCCATCTATCCCAACCTGTCCTCCTTCTGTCCTACTTCAGACAAGGAAGTCCACTCCCTCATCTTATCCCCCCTCCACCTGCCCCCTGGACCCCCTTCTCTCCCATCTTCTCCGCTCCCTCTCCCCCACTGCCTGCTCACACCTTGCTCACCTCTTTAACCTATCGCTCTCTACTGGCATCTCTCATTATTCAAACATTCTCTGGTCTCATCTATTCTCAAAAAAACCCAATCTCGACCCTTCATCAACCACTAACTACCGCCCCATCTCTCTTCTCCCTTCAGCCTCAAAACTACTTGAGCAGCTGGTCATACGCCATCTCACAAGCTACCTCTCTGACAACTCCATCCTCAATCCACTACAATCTGGCTTTTGCCCACTCCACTCCACTGAGACTGCCCTGGTGAAAGTCACCAATGACCTGCTTTCGGCCAAATCCAGGGGCCACTACTCTCTGCTAATCCTTCTGGACCTCTCTGCTGCCTTTGACACTGTGGATCATCCTCTCCTCCTCTGCACACTCCAAACGCTGACCTACCTAGCACTGTCCTTGACTGGTTTTCTTCTAACCTCACTAACCGCTCCTTCTCTGTGTCTGCCTCTGGCACCACCTTACACCCTTCCATCCTTCCTGTTGGTGACCCTCAGGGTTCTGTCCTTGGCCCCCTTCTGTTCTCCCTGTATACCTCTTCGCTCATTAACGCCTTTGGCCTTCAATACCACCTCTATGCTGATGTCACACAACTCTACCTCTCCACTCCTGATCTGTCCCCCTCTGTCCTCTCTCAGGTTTCCAGCTGCCTCTCTGCAATCTGCTCCTGGATGTATTAGCACTCTCTGAAGCTCAGCATGGACAAAACTGAACTCATCATCTTTCCCCCATCCAGACCAAGACCCCCTACCAATATCTTTATCACTGTTAACAACACCACCATCTCCCCTGTTCTGCAACTCTGCTACTTGGGCGTCACTCTTGACTCCTCCCTCTACTTTGCACCCCACATCCAAGCTCTGGCACAATCCTGTCAGTTCCAGCTATGCAACATTGCTCGCATCAGGCCATTTCTCTCCCAGAGTGCAACTAAACTTATTATCCACTCACTGATCATCTCACGACTCGACTACTGCAATGTTCTCCTCACTGGCCTTGCTTGCTCCTATCTTGCTCCCCTCCAATCTGTCCTGAACTCTGCAGCTAGGTTATCTTCCTCTCCAGTCACTCCACATCTGCCACTCCCTTTCGACAAAATCTACACTGGCTCCCATTACCCTGCAGAATCCTTTTCAAACTGCTCACCCTCACATACAAGGCCATCTCTAATTCCACTGCTCCCTACATCTCCTCTCCCTTCATATTCCCTCCCACCCCCTATGGTCGGCCAATGACCGTCGCCTCTTCACCGCCCTGGTCACTGTTTCCCATGCTCAAGTTCAAGACTATGCCCATGCTGCCCCCTTCAGTGGAACGCACTTTCCCGCTCTATTAGACTCTCCCCAACCTTGCAAAGCTTCAAACGGGCACTAAAAACCCACCTACAGTATTAAGCAAAGCATACCCTCCCGACACATAACCTAGTCCTGAGACCGCTTCTCCATTCCCCTGCCTCATGCTTTGAACATCTCAGCTTTAGCTTAAATACTGCCATCAGGCTACCTCCTACTTGCTTGCACCTCATGTCATCTGTCTGTCACCCTTCCCACTAGATTGTTAGCTCTTAAGAGCAGGGGCCTCTTTACTCGCAGCTCTCCCGTACTCAGCGACCATCTTTACCCTCTTTTTCTCCTGCTGGTAAATGCTCATCTCCATCTGTGGCCACCAGCCCCTAGTAGTACTATGATCACTCCCTCACTACTTACATCTTAGCTGTATTATGTCTTGAGAATTGTGGTGCTTTTTGTTACATGTAATCTATTTATGTTATTTATTTACTGTGATGCTAAGTTTTGTCTTCCTGTACTGTCCTTTGTACAGTGCTGCAAAACACTTGTGGCACCTTATAAATAAAATGCAATAATAATAATAATAAATGAAGGTCAAAGTGAATAATAGGAAATCTGAAACCAAAGTTATATGGTTGAAACATGAACATTAAGTCCTGTTTATGTTTAACCACAGTATAGAAGAGGCTAATTGGAATATTACCACAACTACCTACCAATTAGTAAATTTTCCCCTAATGCTATTATTATTATTAAGTATTAGAATTGCTTATGAGAATTTTTTTCTCCTAAATATGAATTCTGGCCCTCATTCTGAGTTGATCGCAGCAGCAAGAAAGTTAGCAATTGGGCAAAACCATGTGCACTGCAGGGGAAGCAGATATATCATGTGCAGAGAGAGTTAGATTTGGGTGGGTTATTTTGTTTCTGTGCAGGGTAAATACTGGCTGCTTTATTTTTACACTGCAAATTAGATTGCAGATTGAACACACCCCACCCAAATCTAACTCTCTCTGCACATGTTATATCTACCCCTCCTGCAGTGCACATGGTTTTGCCCAATTGCTAACTTTCTTGCTGCTGCGATCAACTCAGAATGAGGGCCTCTGTTCTGGTCACTAAAACATAATCCATTATAAAGTTGAAAAATAATACAAATGCAACATTTGTTTTTGTTATATTTTCTTTCAACGGTACGAAATAAGGTGATTTAGCTGTTTGGAATATAACAATCTGCTAAATTACTACTAAATGCTGTATATTTGTGTTGCGTAAAACTGGTCTAATGTTGGGTACACATTATATGATATTCTGAATGATATGCCTGATTCCGACATTTCAGAACAATATATTGTTCATATCGTCCAGTGTGCATGGACTATATCATCGATGATGCACGCTTCCGCATATCATCAATGACATCCTCTGTCATCCATACTTGCAAGTCAATTTGGGAGACCCGCCGCACCCGATATCGCTGGATAGATAGTCTAGTGTGTACCCGGCTTTAGATTAATAATTGCATTTATAATTCTGTTTATTTGGGAATACTTAACTATGTCTAATACTTTTTATTTAAATACTTGAAATGTGTTACTATTTTCTGAGCATATTGTATGTCAAATATCTCAGGTAATTCCAGATCAGATATTGTACTATTTCTATTTAGCTTTTCAATACATATTAAACAATTAATCTGTTTGGCTTTTACCGAAAGTTCATCTCTTTGAATCTTCTCATTTGCAAATTAAATTCTATGAAAATGTTTTCTAAAAGGTGTGTGCATGTTCATGGAAATTTGTAAGGTCAATGTGGCAAAAATATTCTATTGTCTTAAAATACCTATATTGTGTGAAATTTGTCAAAGCTTAGAAAACAATGTTCACAATCCTCTGAAAAAAAGAATTATATTCCAAACATTTAATTAAGCTTTAATTACATTTTACTGCTACAGTACATGGAATAAAACTTTATATATAATTAATAAAGCTAATAAATAGAGGTTAGCAGAGCCCTCTGTACATTTGTCTGTTATTGTCTTGTTTTATTACCAGTGGTGGCTCCGGAGGTGCAACAGCAGCACAGTCCACAATTCAAATAGGGGAGCCACACCAACTGCCAGTAAGTCCCGGCCATCGATGTTTGGCAGTGTATGGGTGGCAGTGGGTGTGGCTCTCCTGTGAATGTTGCCCTGTAGCCGCCACTGTTTATTACTGTTAAATTATTTTGTTCTCAATTGTAAAGCACAATAGAATATGCTGTCAATATATATAAAAATGTTAATTAATTAATAAATAAATACATATATATATAGGGGTTTGCCTATTTTGTGTATTGTTTGAATAACTTATTATTGGATAACCTGTGTTAAAGAAGTCCCTCTCCTTTTGGAGTAGTGGGTTCTCTTTAAGTTTGCTTCTGTTGGCTTTGCTTGGCTAATTCGGTAACGATTTGCTGATCCTCTGTGTATGTTCTGTGGGCTATTGCAGGAGATCTTACTCCAATAGAGAGAGGGTGGTATTTTGCTACACATGGAGGCTTGCTCAACTGGTATTGACTTACACCCTTTTTGTGTGAAGTTTACAGGAAGTGCTTTGTCCACAGTTACTTGGCTCCGGACACCACGCTCAATGTGTTGACAAGTTGACAGATGTCAGTCAAATTGAGAAGTGGTGGAGAGAAGTCTGTTACGTTTTTCACTTCAGCTCCCTCCTGGTTCCTACAAACAACAGCTCCAGGCTCCTGGTCATCAGGGCCGGCCCAGTCCTATTTTTTTTTGGTGAGCGAATATAAATTTTGGCACCATAGTGAAATAAACTATATTATACACAGACAACATTAAGCACTATAGGGACAATTAATCAAGGTGTTCTTATCATAAAATGATGCAAAAACTAAAGTTTTTACATTATTTTATGTATTACTGCTATGTACTAACAGCCTAATGCAGGAGATTTAACAGAAATATTCTGCAAAAGGCTAACTATTGGTGCAGATCACTGTCTTCATTATATCAATGGGGACTTTGATTTAATTCCTATGTACCAAACTCCAAAAAGGAAAGCTCACCAGAGTTTGGCCCCGCTGGTTTACATGATCATCAGATGTAAACCAGCCCTCACCTCACAGCACAGCACCTCCCTCCACCTCCCAGTCAGTATAATGGCTTCTCGAGTCCCCAAACCCAGTGCAGCCCAACACACACAGCAGCATATGCTGGCACCTGCAGTCTTAGGTGAGGAAGCAGACCCAAGCTCCCACCGGGACCCCACCGCAAGCCAGGGGAATTAGGGTCTCCCATGCTCCTCTGCTACGTTCAAACTGCTGTGAATCAAAGCAGCCACAGGAGGCAAACAGCGCCCTCACAGCTTGGTGCTGTACACATCTGCATGCCTAGTATATTGATTAGGCCAGCCCTGCAGGTCATACAACAGTGGTAGGAGAATAGTCCCCAACAGCAGTAGTCCCGGTTTTAAAGTATAGTATTGTAAGCCTATATACAATGCTATATATTAGCGATCAGTATATGTAGTTAAATTCTTTTTCCTGCAGCTGTAACAGAATAAGCAGATGCCTACGTTCTGTATTGAAGTTATTCAATTTATTGTAATGTCATTCTTGTATTGATTGTGATACAGTAAATGTATTATACCGACTGATATTGGATGGCACTTATCTTTTTCTTTACCATTACTAATACTTTTCAGATGAGGGTCAGCTCCTCATTTTAGATAGCTGCTGTCCATATGAGTTTTGGGATTCTTTTATACAGTATTTCAAAGGTTATTAGCGACAAAAGCGCCCAATATCTTTGTTTTCACTTTAAGGAATTGCCTCCTGAAGAGGAATTTGAATTGTGGGTAAAATACACTGACCCTTTGAGATAATAGACTGAAGTAAAGTTAGTTATTCACCAAAAAAGGTTTTGAATCAAAGGCAAGGTGCCTCTCAGCCAAGAAGAACAGACACTTGTACCAGTTGTATTAGTCCATATACTGTACTCTTGTACTTTGCATTATGGTATTATAAACTACTATTTTTACATTTTTTCAACAAGGATAATGGTTTTTATTTCTGGATTGTTATATACAACTTGGAAGTAGATACCTTGCAGGTTTGCACAAACAATTGGCAGTACTCTGGATTCTTTTGGGTTACTCTTTGATTTATAGATGTGAAAAACAATACAGTAATTCAGAATTGTTACCTTTTGTATAAAGATCATATGTATTGTTTTCTATATTAGTATCACTTACTCCTTGACCTTAAAGAAACACATTCTCTTTACAAATATATTGTCAATTAGATATACAATTTTGAACACGTGGCATCCCATCTCCTAAACATTCACATTTGTCCTTATGCTGTTATGGATAAGGAATGTAATTACTCAGCCTCAAGTTCTGTGTCTTTGGAAGCAAAACAAAAATCCTGTAGCTTGCCTATAAATGTAGTTTTTAATGTAATAGAAGCAAAAATAAAGCACCTGCAGTGATATCAAATTATGACTTATTTAAGCGCAGATCAGTGAACAGTTCTGCATAAAGTACAAGACTTTTATATGTAGTAATGATGAATCAGCACAAATCTTAAATGTATTTTATGAGATTCAAACAAGGAGAAAAAATTTAATTTCTAAGAAGAAAAGAAAATATAAATATTTTATTGCATACATAAACTATCTTGCAAAATATATAGAAAATAATTTACTTAATTTGCTCTACCATAAAACAAAAATAACTATCTAAAACAAAACTGATAAAAGTCACGAAGAAAGGAAAGAGATTATTGTTGTTTTGCTTATCTACAGTATGAATTGTATAAGACAAGGGGTTGCTAAATCAAATGGAAACTTATACACACTGGCCCTCATTCCGAGTTGTTCGCTCGCAAGGCGATTTTAGCAGAGTTGCTCACGCTAAGCCGCCGCCTACTGGGAGTGAATCTTAGCATCTTAAAATTGCGAACGAAGTAATCGCAATATTGCGATTACACCCCTCGTAGCAGTTTCTGAGTAGCTTCAGATTTACTCGGCATCTGCGATCAGTTCAGTGCTTGTCGTCCCTGGTTTGACGTCACAAACACACCCAGCGTTCGCCCAGACACTCCCCCGTTTCTCCGGCCACTCCTGCGTTTTTTCCGGAAACGGTAGCGTTTTTTCCCACAAGCCCATAAAACGGCCTGTTTCCGCCCAGTAAAACCCATTTCCTGTCAATCACATTACGATCGCCAGAACGATGAAAAAGCCGTGAGTAAAATTACTAAGTGCATATCAAATTTACTTGGCGCAGTCGCAGTGCGGACATTGCGCATGCGCATTAAGCGGAAAATCGCTGCGATGCGAAGATTTTTACCGAGCGAACAACTCGGAATGAGGGCCACTATACATTTTTTTGTTGTCTTTACAACAATAGTACAATTATATTTTGACCTTTGAAGTCACACAATTAATCATTTTTTTAAATATTCTCAGGGGTATACTTAGGTAACTTCGGTTTTGTATGTGGTATGGAAAAATAGCACAATGTGGTTTTCAGAGCCATATCATAGGAATTACTAACCTGTGTTTTGGAACTGGAAATCTCAAATCGCATTCCAATGTCTGCAAATAGGGTTTCCAGATCCTTTCTCTAATAAGGGACTTATGAATTACACAGAATCAGTGCATGGCTGATTTCAAATCTTGATTTCACCTTGTTTTAATCAGCTACAGAACCTGTGTAATTCATATGTGTCCCTTATTACAGTGAGGATCTGGCAACCCTACTTGCAAACCCTGAAATGACATGCATGTACGTTCAGCAAATAGGTATGTCATTTACCTATGTGAAGTGCCTTTTGAGTTGTAATAAGCTTGTTTTGACCTACCAGACTCAATTTAATATTGCCCAGCTGGCGTATTAGACAACTCCACTGCTTCCTCCACTCTGTCTCCAGGGCTCTGGCCTAACAGGGACATCATGGCCGGAAGCACTGTCACATGGCCTGCCTCATGCTCCTCATCAGCATTCCTGTCATAAAGCTGCACTGTCCCATAGTTTAACAGGAGGATGCCATCTTGGGGATCACATGCCTGGTAGATAACGAGGCCTCTGTTACTGCCACAAGTCCCATGTGCTGATCCTGCCCTCCCCCATCTTACTGGGCCCTTTTCAGACATTGGAGCCCCTAGTAAGTTGTTTGCTGTGGATGCTGGCACTGGTATGTTATTAGTACTTTTCCCTACACCCCTCTGAGTAGATTTCAGGGTGACCCTGTCACTTCAGGGACACACAGCCTCAGTTGTGCCTCCTTTGCAAGTTTTGGGAGCTCTTACAATCACCTCTGATCATTAGCAATGGTGGGCACCCTCTTCCATTTAGTGGGCATACTGGTCCATTTATTTGCACAATCTACTAATTTGGAAACTGCATCAGTTCCATCTCCCAGTTGCTCCTGCTCTTGGGCCATTTGCAGGCCAGATTGGGGCCCTTTATGAGTCACCTGTACCAAGCCCTTAGTGGGCCATCCTTAAGTGCCTGCTCCCCTGTGTTCTCCCAGTGCCTCCATCTCTGTTTAGCTGCTACTGGCCACTCTCACTTCTGTGTTGTCTTTTCTGTCTTCTGTCTTATTAGCCACTGCAACAGCTTTGCTTTCTCTCTCTTTTCTGTAGTCACTGTTCTTCCTGTTGTATCCCGTGACCCTGCAATTTTGACTCATTCAGATGATTATTGCTGCGATGCCACCCAGGCCATGATGCTGTATGCTGAACTTGGACTCTCTGGTGAGTTATTGCTGGTTTGAGGCTAGCACTTTTCTCTCCTTTAATTGTTCTTTAGTGTCCCCAGTATAGTCTGGTAGGCTGCTTCATCGTCCATGTGAGCCTCACAATCCCTCTGATTCCTCTTTCTCTTGGGCTTGTAGCTCCTCCCACTAGTCCACCAGTGTGCCATGATGTACTGACATATTCTAAGTATGATTAATGTTTCTATAGATCAGCCGCAGTCACTGGGAAGGCTAGTGTTGATGTGGTGCATTGTGGGAATACTGCTGTGCTCGATGTCCTTTGTAGGCATGCTAGGGATAACATTCATTCAACAGTCCCATTCTGCCATCAATAATAAAAAAAAATTCAGTATAAGCAATTTCTATATGATGGATAGTATATGGTCAGAAAAATGCACATTTATTAAATCACAATAAAAATACATAAATAAAAGCACAAAGTTTAAATTACAGCAACTAGTTAGGCCACAAGTATATTGGTAAAGTAAAGATGTATGATCAGCCTGTATCCTGCATTAATAAATCTTAAAATTAGCACTTTTTATTTTACAGGTAAGTCCATAAAGGATCCAATTTTAGCAGCAAGGTATTACCAGTAAGTGAATCTGTACGTCCAAACAGTCCATTTAGCAACCAAATTTGCAGATGAACAGGCTGAAGGAATATTCACCAGACATCAGCCCATGCAAATTCAGAATATACTGTAGGTTTGAGCAGTCAGCTATTGTTCTTAAACAGGGCCAGGTGTGATGTTTTATTCTGGGCCAGTTACTTCCTGTAAAGACACTAAGGACAGGGAGATGGGAGCAGCTGGAGTATCTGATGTCACAAATTATTAGTATTGGTTAAAACATGGAGTGGCCAGCTATCACACCATCAACAAAGGAATAAATACTTCAATAGTTCTGCCAAGGAGTCAGACATTGTGGCATGAAAACAGCAGGTGGGAAGACATGAGTTCTCTCTTGTAAAGCCCCTCATTGAACTCTATCAATTCGGAAAGACCTTTTCCAAAGATCACCTTTTGCAGTATGGACTTTAGTCATGGGAATTATAACTGCTTTTTAAAAAAGAGAATATAAGGGAGCTCCGGGTGTGTGTTTTTAGCTTCTGAAAGCTACTGTACATGTTGGAGTCTCTGCATATACCAGCGTGCTCAGAGCGTTCCTGAGAGTATTGTGGCTACTGGATTACCAGCTTTTCTCAAGATTGCAGACTTGCTTGTTCTGCCTGGCTTATGCTATAATCATAGACTTGCAGACTTGTAGGCTCTGCTAAATAGATACTCAGACTCCAGTGGTCCTTCACAATTATACTGCATTCACTGAGCATTAATTCCAGACCACTTGAGGAAGTTCTGGGGGAGTCTTATGGTAACCTGGTGACATGTTGGTCTGGTTTTACACTCAAATGTATTTATCCACTTATTGATTTTGAGAAACTGTATTAAGTAAATCTGTAATAAAGATATTGGGGGTCATTCCGAGTTGTTCGCTCATTATTTTTTTGTCGCAACGGAGCGATTAGTCGCTAATGCGCATGCGCAATGTCCGCAGTGCGACTGCGCCAAGTAAATTTGCTATGCAGTTAGGTATTTTACTCACGGCATTACAAGGTTTTTTCTACGTTCTGTTGATCGTAATGTGATTGACAGGAAGTGGGTGTTTCTGGGCGGAAACAGGCCGTTTTATGGGTGTGTGCGAAAAAACGCTACCGTTTCTGGGAAAAACGCGGGAGTGGCTGGAGAAACGGAGGAGTGTCTGGGCGAACGCTGGGTGTGTTTGTGACGTCAAACCAGGAACGAAACTGACTGAACTGATCGCAGATGCCGAGTAAGTGTGGAGCTACTCAGAAACTGCTAAGAAGTGTCTATTCGCAATTTTGCTAATCTTTCGTTCGCAATTTTGATAAGCCAAGATTCACTCCCAGTAGGTGGCGGCTTAGCGTGTGCAAAGCTGCTAAAAGCAGCTTGCGAGCGAACAACTCGGAATGAGGGCCATTGTTGTACTGTATCTTTGTTTCCTGTCTGCATAACCCATGACCCATTAATCCCCTTACATTGTGAGTTTAGGCTCTAAAAGTCCAGGTCTTCACAAAGACTCTTAAGGTGGTTCAGGCTAACAGAGGCATGGATGAGGATGCTATAGCAAACTTGATAATACTTATTTTTTAAAATACATTTATTAAATGTCAGCACAATATACAGTAAGAAAAAATAATATCAGTATATTGAAAGCAACAACTCAAGATTAGTTTTTGATGATCAAAAACACAGTCAATACTTTG
The DNA here is from genome assembly GCF_028390025.1 of Pseudophryne corroboree. Classification (NCBI taxonomy): domain Eukaryota; kingdom Metazoa; phylum Chordata; class Amphibia; order Anura; family Myobatrachidae; genus Pseudophryne; species Pseudophryne corroboree. Next base: position 766,570,252 of record NC_086447.1, read on the forward strand.
AGACCTATTATGGTAATATAGAGAGCAAATAGAACAGGAGGAAGAGGTAGGGAAAGAGAGACAACATGGCTAGAACCATCAGTGAAAGAGGGGAAGAGGAGAGGGAAAAATATAAAGAGTTAAGTGAAGGGAGAACTAGCACGAAAGTAGGACTGCGAGGGGCCCATATGGCTTGCTACTCTCTCTCAAGAGGTAGAGAGCAGCAACGTTATCAGTTATCTTCACCTGATTAATACTCTCTTATAGTCATCAAAAGGTCCAGTTTGAATGGAATTTGTGTTCTGGATTTTTGCTGTAAGAATGTTAAAGTGTGGCTTTAGTAACTCAAGCCCAGCAACCCTTGGAGCAGAATGTTAAAATGAGATCCGCGTGAGGTGGCTAACTACCATGACAACCTCCTTACTTTGCTTTACTGTTTTCCTCTGCTAAGACTTTGTTTGCATCTTTTGGTGTCCCAATCTCCAAAGACAAGCCAAAGGGGTCAGCTTGGTTGCATTTTTAGGAGCTGCATTCTGGCATTTTAGCATTTTTGGCATTGGGGCTTTCCCATTCTGAGTATGGCACCCATTCATTTCACATTGGTATTTCTACAAGTATACTATAGATGTTAATTTTATGTACGTTTTTCCACTGCATATGTGGCAACCCTGCATGCATGCATCTGTAAACAATAAAGAGAAACAATGTGTAGGTAGGGAGAGGCTCAACTCAGCAGTTTCACTTGCGGAAGAGCAGAGCTGACAGAGTAGTAGGCCGGGGGCATGGCCTAACCTGTATTCAGAGTGGAAGTAGTTTTAGTGAGCTCCCGGCCAGCAGCTGTAATAACACCTGCCTACATACACAGGAGTGTGGGTTTGTGTGCTCCCTTCACTGTGTCACACCTACAGGATACTCTGTCAGCCAGTGGATGGAGAGCTGGGAGACACTCTTGTGGTGTCTATGCAGGTTGCGGAATCCACATCTTGGTGAAGCTGTGGCCTCGAATAGTGCTTCCGGCCTGGACTTGCTCCTTTACATCCAGACCTGAGAGGCTCTCATCACCTGCCTCTCTGGAGCTGCCCATGCTTGCCGGGGACCCCGCAGAGTACAACACTGGTCCTCAGCTGTTACATAGTGTTGGTGAGTGGCTGCATGTGGAATCCGCTCCTAACCTATATTACTCTATTTTTCTCTGCCCCAGAGCTATCTGTGCCCCACGCTTATTATCCAGCAGTCCTCTCTGAGCTCCTCTCCTACCCCATCAGAGGGTCCCTGTTAGCCAGCAACTAGTAGCTGTTCTGTACTGCATCACGTTCCCCAGCGTGGGAGAGACAAGTCTGCAGAGTAAGGGGACAATCCCTGTTGTTCTGCTGTTATATTGTTATATTGCCCTTCTCACTTACGGCAGCTGAAGATTTTATTCTGTCTCTTAACTAAGCCACAGAGTACAGTTGGAGCTGTGCACCCCGCTACTTAGTTCAAAAGGGGTGACTCGCCTGTTCGGACAAAGATTCCAGGGGTTTGGCTGGCTCACTTACAGAAGTTGGACACTGCCAGATAGGGTCAAAAGCACACCCTTTACCACCCCCTTCTTATATTGAACACCTGCCTTCTCCACCCCTATGATTCAGCTGATGTTTACTTACTATATGTGCTCCCTCTGTCTTGCATAATGATGTTTACCCCTTGACTCATGAGATGACCTGAATCCAATCAAGGGCCCAAATGCATGTCTCTATTGCTAATGTCTATTTCTCCCATTGCGATTGTGTACATGTGACCTACTCTACTTTACTATTAAGGGAAGCCCCAAATTATTTGCTTTGTCCTGCTAAATTCGGACTCATTTGTTCTGGTGTATGGTCCTCTGCATGGTATGCCACAAAAGCGACGAAAGTCCCCTGCCCCATCCAAACCCGGTTTTATCAGAGAGTGGGAAAAAGCTGATGACCCACTATTGGCTAATGATGTGATTTCTATAGTCACCAAAATAATTCACTCAGAGATGAGGTCGGCCCTTGCAGACTTACGGACCTTGCCTCCAGAACAGACACCCTTGAGCAGAAGGTAGATGAAATATGCCAATACCAGAGCGTAATTGAACAGGAATTCAGGGACCTTAAAGCTTACCTGGAGTCCTATAAGGACCATCTTGAGGACATTGAAAATCGTAATCGGCGATACAATATCCGCATATGCAACATTCCACAAACGGAAACTGACAACTCTTTGCCTACCTACCTAGATGGCCTGTTTCTCCACCTAGTTACTGATATTTCTATTGATCTCCTACACCTGGACCGAGCTCACAGAGCTCTCTGTCCCAAGCAACCCTCTGCTCAACCTCCAAAAGAGCAGATCATGGCTGCTATTAGAGGACTTTCAACTATTTACTACTCTGGGTCTCAACTCCAATTGTTCCAAGACTTAGCCCCATCGACGGGATCTTCTAAATGTCACCAAGACATTGCGAACCCACTCTATCAAATATAACGGGACTTCCCTTTCCAGCTTTTGGAAACTAGAAATGTCATGACTCATACTGTTAAGACCCCAACCCAAGGCTATGAACTGCTGAAGTTGTTTGGTCTCCTAGACGAAATTCCAGAAATATGCCGACAACAAGCTGCTCCAGCACACAAACCCGTGACACTGTCCCGGGACTGGACCATGGCCTGACTGTTTTGTTGTTATGAAAAGTTATAACTTGCTCTTTCCTTAGTATTATCTCTTTGTGCAGTTTTGGCACTCCCTAATGTCATAGTTGGCTCCGTTACTGGAGCACCCTTGCCTTCATAGCATATGGGACACATTGTTTTAGCCTACAGTTTCTCACCTTCAGGTATGCTCAGTGAGTATGATTTTTTCTCCTACTGTTTGATCTCGTTTAGCCAGCTCTCTATTCTTTCTTCCCTTATTATAGATATCTACCTTAGGAATGCATGTAACTTAGTACATTTAACAACTGCCATTGTTCTTCTCCGTTTTACTTTTACTCTTTCTGTCCTATTTTTCTGGCTACCTGTGTGTGCTGTAGCTTTGTATTTATTATTCACACATTTATATGTATGTATCAGTACGCCCTTTTCCGTAGGTCTTCTCGTATCCAAACCTGCTTAATATGTTTTTCACACTATGGGAATCATTCCGAGTTGATCGCTAGCTGTTTTCGGTCGCTGCACAGCCATAAAAATGGCACTTCCGCGCATTGTACTATTACAACGAACGATGTAGTTTCACACAAGGTCTAGCGAAGCATTTCAGTCACACTGCTGGTCGCAGAGTGATTGACATGAAGTGGGTGTTTCCGAGTGTCAACTGACCATTTTCAGGGAGTGTTCGAAAAAACGCAGGCGTGCCAGGAAAAACACAGGCATGGCTGGGCGAACGCAGGGCATGTACATGACATCAAAACAGGAACTGAATAGTTTGAAGTGATCGAAAGTGCTGAGTAGGTCTGAAGCTACTCTGAAACTGCACAAAATTTTATTGTAGTCGCTGTGCGATCCTTTCGTTCGCACTTCTGCTAAGCTAAAATACACTCCCAGTGGGAGGCAGCATAGTGTTTGCACGGCTGCTAAAAACAGCTAGCGAGCGATCAACTCGGAATGACCCCCTATGTCCATTAAGTATTTTGTTGTTCTTACTCACCCACATCTCCAGAAGACAGAAGTGTCTTAGTGACACTCTCTCTTTCCACACTGGACCTGTCCCCACTATAGGTGTAGGTTGCCTTTCCTCTTTGCCAGCCTCATTTCTTCTCTCTCTCTCTCTCTCTCTCTGGCCCCTCCTTCATTGCCCTTTTCGCAAGTCAAGGTGTTACTCTTTTTTTCTGCTATGTTATTTTGACCCCACATGAATCTGACAGTTTTGACTCTTAATGTAAATGGCCTTATTTCTCCCACCAAAAGGGCCATGTCCATTCAATATTTCCACAGACGTAAATCTAATATAATCATGCTACAAGAGACCCATCTTAAAACTCCTCATCCCTCTCTCACATCTAAACACTATCCCCCTGTATTCTACTCCTCGATGAATGCTAAACAACGAGGTACTGCGATATTGATTCATCGAAATACTCCTATCACTGGGGGTCATTCTGACCTGATTGCTTGCTGCAGTTTATCGCAGCGATCAGGTCAGAACTGCGCATGCGCCGGTGCCGCAGCCGACAGCTGTCATTGATTAGCAATCGCCTCTGCCTGATTGACAGGCAGAGGTGGTCACTGGATTGGAGGGGCGGCATGGCAGCATTTGGGTGCTGTTTTGTAAGCGTGGTCCGGCCAACGCAGGCATGGCCGGACCATACGGAGGGCAGACAGCAGCGGCTGCATGACATCACATGCAACCGCTGCGACCCAGGGCAGTGACAAGTAACTCCTGGCCAGCAGCAGGAGCTGCGCTGACCGGGAGTTACTCTTCAAGTACAAATGCAACGGTGCTGTGCAATGTTTTTGTACTTGTGTGGGGGGGGGGGGGTGGCCTGACATGCGGGGCGGACTTGCTCTGTGCTGGGCATCCCCCCGCATGTCAGTGTAAGTGATTGTAGCTGTGCTAAATTTAGCACAGCTACGATCAGGTCGGAATGACCCCCACTGTAAGCAATACTATCTCTGATCCTCATGGCCACTTTCTTATTCTCACAGGAATGTACAAACAAGCCCCAATCACTTTAGCCTCAGTGTATGCCCTTAATGGGCAACAGTGCACCCTTTGCGCCACCTCTTTCATTCGCCTTGCCCAATTCCCCCGAGGACTCACTATTATTGGAGAAGATTTTAATACTATCTGAGATCCCAAAATTGACAGATCTCATTCCCCCAATACTCTCCCTAGGCATGTCAAAACATCTAAGTTGCTTTTCTCACAAGTAGCCCTCAGAGATCTATACGATGCATGGAGAGTACAATACCCCACTGCTAGAGAATTCACGCACTATTCACCCCCTCATGACTAACACACTCAAATAGATTATTTTATTATGGATCATGCCACTTCCCAGACTCTTCAACGCGCACATATCCTCCTTATCCCCTGTTTTGATCATTTGGCCGTAGAATTTGAAAATTCAGCTTACCTCAGTCCGCGACCTATTCATCACTGGCAGCTTGATAAATCCCTCCTTTTAAAGTAGTCCAATATTGCGGCACTCAATACAGCTCTCACAGACTTATTTACCACCAATGCAACCCTTGATATTCCCCGTCCCACCCTATGGGAAGCTCATAAGGTTACCCTTCGAGGAACCCTTATCAGTTAAGCAGCATCACACAAAAAAGAAGAAAATTCTCGAATACTAGAACTCGAGACATCTCTAGCCTTCCTAACAGACCTCTATCACAGGTACCCTAAAAGTCATACTTTTTAAAAAATCCTTGCTGTCGAAGGACAATTATCGCAAATTCTGTCGAAGAAAGCAGCTAAGACTCTCTTATGGGTTCAACAAACTGTTTACAAAAAATCTGATAAAGCTGATACCCTGCTAGCCCATAAGCTCCATGCTAAATGCACCTGTAACTGAATTCATACACTGAAATGCCTTAACGGCATTACCACCCACGATCCTCAGGTAATGACTAGACAATTCTGGCAGTTTTACAAATTTCTTTACAATCTCTCTCACAACTCCACTACCCTGACCCCAGATTTAGCCTGTATTACTCATTACTTAGATTCCTGCTTTCTCCCTAAATTATCCACAACTCAACTTCAAACCCTTAATTCAGCAATTACTGATGAGGAAATTAGAGCAGCTATTAAATCACTATGCCATTCTGCAGCACCGGGCCCTGACGGCTTCACTGCCCTTTACTACAAAAAGTTTACTGACTCGTTACTTCCCATGCTCCGCCCCTTTTTAAATTCACTATTAGAGGGCGGTTCACTCGATGATGCCATCACCAGGGCCAACATAATAGTTATCCAAAAACCCCAGAGAGACCTCTGTAGATAGGTAACTACAGGCCAATCTCTCTTCTGAATGTTGATTTGAAACTTTTCGCTAAAATTCTTGCCATGCGACTTGCCCCTAAACTACCATCATTGGTTCACTCGGATCAGGTGGGCTTCGTCCCCAATAGGCAAGCCTCCGACAGCATGAAACGGTTAATAAATCTCATCTACATAGCAATGACCCACTCAGTGTTGGCCTTGGTGGTGGCGCTCAATGCTGAAAAAGCCTATGACAGGGTAGCCTGGCCATTTTTGCAACAAACTCTTTCTAGTATGGAACTTGAGGGTGACTTCCTCCAAGTGGTTAATTACCTTTATCATAACCCATCAATGATTGTACTGGAAAATGGCCTTTCCTCTGAACCCTTCTGCATTAATAATGGAACCCGTCAAGGTTGTCCCCTTTGTCCTCTCTTGTTCGCCCTTGTCATTGAACCACTAGCCGCGAAGATCAGATTGAATAACAATATCACGGGTATAGCGGTGGACACTCGGACCATAAGATAGCGTTATATGCGGACAATGTGATCTTGACACTGAGTAATCTTATTATTTCCCTTCCGACTCTGTTTGATGAAGCTCGCACCTATGGCCACTACTCAAATTACAACTTCAACATGGATAAAACAGAATTTCTAAATATCAATATTCCACATTCAGATCTCCTATCATTACAAACTGCATATCCTTTTCTATGGCAACCCAGCAAACTTAAATATTTCAAAAAATAATATAAACAGCTATATGCTGCTAACTTCCCGATGTTGCTGGCTTTCATCAAATCAGACCAATCAGCCTGGGACAAACACTTTATTTTGTGATTCAGATGCACAGCGGCAGTTAAAATGAACGTTCTTCCCCACTTATTGTACCTATGGAAAACACTCCCAATACATATCCCCACTTCGACCCATCTGCAATGGGATATTTAAAATTTTATTTGGGCGGGTAAGAAACCGAGAGTTAAAATGTGAATATTACAGAAACACCAAACCTCTGGGGGTGTGGGCATTCCTGATCTTATTAAATATTTTCGAGCTGTCCAATTAACCTCCTGTATCCACTGGCATGCCCCTCCATATCAGAAAGTGTGGATGTATATTGAAGCTCACATACTTTCAGTTTATTCTCCTTCTACCCTCTTATGGTGCTCCCCCACTCACCGTCTGGCCGCTATCTCCCTCCTCCCTACAATATCATTCTCATTGTTCATAGGGGACTTTTGTACACATTTCTACAAACTTTGTTTAATTCACCCACTCCTAGTCCCTCTCTGGAACAATCCGGCCTTCACTCTGGGTATGAGTAACCATCAATTTCATCTATGGACTAACCATAATCTCTTATTTCCTTTGGATATAACCCCTCTACACACCTTCCCAGATTTCGCTAGCGTACAATCTCGCTTTAATCTCCCTCACCAGGTCTTTCACCAATTTTTGCAAATTCAGCATTTTTATCACTCATTCGAGCATCCTACCCTAGGTATACCTATTTCAACCATTGAATCTCTTTGTCATCACCATCAGTCATCTAAAGGGCTCACATCATCACTGTATAAAACCCTATTATCCCACAACCAACCCCCCAAAGAAGCTCATGAACTGGCCTGGGAAAAAAAGTAGGTGAGGTCCTCACTACTGAAGAATAGTCCCAAATTAAGAAGGAAATATTGAAATGCTCGATCTTGGTGCGTATAAAAGAAAATACATATAAGCTTTTTGCTTGCTGGTACCTAGTTACCACCCACCTCCATACTATTTGTCCTAACACTTCTGATCTCTGCTGGCATCAATGTGGCCAAAGAGGGACTTTGTTACACATATGGTGGTCATGCCCTTGTATAAGTCAATATTGAAAGGAAATACATAGGTTAATTAAAAACATTACTAATTTTGATATGCCCCTTTCACCTTTGTACTCACTTTTAACTAGACCAATGCCTGCATCCCGCGACCCACACATAAACTGATCACCCATATACTCAATACTACTAAATGTCAAATCGCAGCAAATTGGAAGTCTGTCGCCCCTCCCCACTTTCCTGCTACTATCAACTAGTGATGAGCGGGTTCGGTTCCTCGGAATCCGAACCCCCCCTAACTTCACCCATTTTACACGGGTCCGAGGCAGACTCGGATCCTCCCGCCTTGCTCGGTTAACCCGAGCGCGCCCGAACGTCATCATCCCGCTGTCGGATTCTCACGAGATTTGGAGTCTATATAAGGAGCCGCGCGTCGCCGCCATTTTTCACTTGTGCATTGGAAATGATAGTGAGAGGACGTGGCTGGCGTCCTCTCACTTTGTTTCAGGGGGCTGCAGTGCAAATATCTTTATTCTGGGCACCTTTGAAAAAGCAGCAGTCAAGCTGAGAAACGCGTCAGGTGTAACCTGTGTCACCTACCCTGATCACCCAACACTGTCTGGACCTCTGTGGAATCCGCTGAATAACGCAAGTTTTTACACCCTATCCAACAATAAGGACCGAAGAGAATTACCAACACGCAATACTGGTGAGGACACTTCCCTTTTGCCTTGTTTAAGAATTGGGATAAGACATTCCTCCAGCGTACTATCGGCCCAGGGATTGTGCCACAACCCCAGGATATGGGACATTAAATGAGCGGACTTCACGGGGACTTTGGACATAACAACAAATGATCAATAAGTACACGTATGGTGACCACAATATAAAAGTGCAGTGAATTAGATTTTATGAATTTTTTAAAAATGTTTAGTTGAATATTGTCATTTTAATAAATTAGTACTGTATTATCCACAATCCATCTTCAGTTAGCGCTGTCTTATTTTGTTTTATTCTGGGGACCAGCAGTATTATAGGAGGAGTACAGTGCAGAGTTTTGCTGTCCAGTGACCACCAGTATTATACGTTCTCTGCCTGAAAAACGCTCCATATCTGTGCTCAGTGTGCTGCATATATCTGTGCTCACACTGCTTTATTGTGGGGACCAGCAGTATTATATAGGAGGAGCACAGTGCAGAGTTTTGCTGACCAGTGACCACCAGTGTTATACGTTCTCTGCCTGAAAAACGCTCCATATCTGTGCTCAGTGTGCTGCATATATCTGTGCTCACACTGCTTTATTGTGGGGACTGGGGACCAGCAGTATTATCAGTTGCGGATCTTGCCACGGGCAAGCAGTACTTTTGCCCGGGGCGCCACCTTCCAAAGGGCGCCGGCTCCATCCGGAGGGCACCGCACCATGGCAAGATCCGCCACTGTGCCCCCCGCTGTGCCCGCCCACTCTGAAGGGAACCAGACGCTATGCATCTAGTTTCCCTTCATGGAGAGGACCTGTGCTGTGCGGTGCGCGATGACGTCATCGCGCACCGCACAGCATAGTGGCACAGACACTAGGGGTCATAATTGACCTCTAGTGTCTATGCTGTGCTATGGGAGAGACGTAATGATGTCTATCCCACAGATCCGAGGACTGGAGAAGAGCGGCGCCAGCGGAGGAGGAGGTCTGGAATCAGGAGCGGGGATTGTAAGTATACTTTTATTTAATTTTTATTTTTCTTCCAGCTGCGCTACAGGGGCACAAATGGGGGCGTAACTGACCACGCCCCCATATGAATCCACGCCCCTATTTTGCCCGGGCGCCACAAGGGCAAGAACCGGCCCTGAGTATTATATAGAAGGAGTAAAGTGCAAAGTTTTGCTGACCAGTGACCACCAGTATACATTGTCTGCCTGAAAAACGCTCCATATCTGTGCTCAGTGTGCTGCATATATCTGTGCTCACACTGCTTTATTGTGGGGACTGGGGACCAGCAGTATTATATAGGAGGAGTACAGTGCAGAGTTTTGCTGACCAGTGACCACCAGTATTATACGTTCTCTGTCTGAAAAACGCTCCATATCTGTGCTCAGTGTGCTGCATATCTGTGCTCACACTGCTTTATTGTGGGGACTGGGGACCAGCAGTATTATATAGGAGGAGTACAGTGCAGAGTTTTGCTGACCACCAGTTTATAATATATAGCAGTACGGTACAGTAGGCCACTGCTCTACCTACCTCTGTGTCGTCAAGTATACTATCCATCCATACCTGTGGTGCATTTCAGTTTTGTACAGTTTGCTGACCACCAGTATATAATATATAGCAGTACGGTACAGTAGGCCACTGCTCTACCTACCTCTGTGTCGTCAAGTATACTATCCATCCATACCTGTGGTGCATTTCAGTTGTGCGCAGTATATATAGTAGTAGGCCATTGCTATTGATACTGGCATATAATTCCACACATTAAAAAATGGAGAACAAAAATGTGGAGGGTAAAATAGGGAAAGATCAAGATCCACTTCCACCTCGTGCTGAAGCTGCTGCCACTAGTCATGGCCGAGACGATGAAATGCCATCAATGTCGTCTGCCAAGGCCGATGCCCAATGTCATAGTAAAGAGCATGCAAAATCCAAAAGACAAAAGTTCAGTAAAATGACCCAAAAATCAAAATTAAAAGCGTCTGAGGAGAAGCGTAAACTTGCCAATATGCCATTTACGACACGTAGTGGCAAGGAACGGCTGAGGCCCTGGCCTATGTTCATGGCTAGTGGTTCAGCTTCACATGAGGATGGAAGCACTCATCCTCTCACTAGAAAACTGCAGTGCCACTCCTAGATGGGCCAGTTGTTTGTGTCAGCCACTTGGGTCGCTTAGCTTAGTCACACAGCTACCTCATTGTGCCTCTTTATTTCTTTGCATCATGTGCTGTTTGGGGACTATTTTTTTGAAGTGCCATCCTGTCTGACACTGCAGTGCCACTCCTAGATGGGCCAGGTGTTTGTGTCGGCCACTTGGGTCGCTTAGCTTAGTCACACAGCTACCTCATTGCGCCTCTTTTTTTCTTTGCATCATGTGCTGTTTGGGGACTATTTTTCTGAAGTGCCATCCTGTCTGACACTGCAGTGCCACTCCTAGATGGGCCAGGTGTTTGTGTCGGCCACTTGGGTCACTTAGCTTAGTCACACAGCTACCTCATTGCGCCTCTTTTTTTCTTTGCACCATGTGCTGTTTGGGGACTATTTTTTGAAGTGCCATCCTGTCTGACACTGCAGTGCCACTCCTAGATGGGCCAGGTGTTTGTGTCGGCCACTTGGGTCGCTTAGCTTAGTCATCCAGCGACCTCGGGGCAAATTTTAGGACTAAAAATAATATTGTGAGGTGTGAGGTGTTCAGAATAAACTGGAAATGAGTGGAAATTATGGTTATTGAGGTTAATAATACTATGGGATCAAAATGACCCCCAAATTCTATGATTTAAGCTGTTTTTGAGGGGTTTTTGTAAAAAAACACCCGAATCCAAAACACACCCGAATCCGCCAAAAAATTTTCAGGGAGGTTTTGCCAAAACGCGTCCGAATCCAAAACACGGCCGTGGAACCGAATCCAAAACCAAAACACAAAACCCGAAAAATGTCCGGTGCACATCACTACTATCAACGCTATCTGGTCGACCTACAGACTGGAGCGATTCTCCTCAGTTATCCATGATACTCCAACTCAGTTTGCTCGTGTTTGGTCACCTTGGACCACCTACTCTGAGGCCGAACCCCCCTTGGAAACCATTTAACTTCACTTTGCAGATTACTATGTTGCACCATGATGATTAAATAAACACCTCGACTGGCTATTCATCTATTCCTTTCTACCTCTATTCCTTTGTTTCTTTATTTCCCTATTCTCCTTTACCCACTCCCCTCTCTTTCCCCTCCTCCCTCTTTTTGTTCTCTTTTTCCTTCTATTTCCTTAATTGTACATCTATAAAAGTTTTCTATGTAACTTTTTTTCCTCTGTTATGTACATTTCTGGTTGTTAACCTGACTATTCTCCCCAAATAGAAAAAATGTTATACTGTGTTTCAATATTTTGGTATGTTAAGCCTTTAATGATATGTATCACTACCTATTAGGCCTTGACTCCAACTTCTTATATTGCCAACATTGTCTTGTATGATGTTCTGTTTTCAGTGATGTCAGGTCTACTTGGTGTAACTTTTTCCTACCCTGCTTAAAATTTTCACTTAAAAAAAAAGAAAGAGTAGTAGGCCTATGATGAATTCTTACGGAGGAATCCCAGAGCAGTGTAGTCAGGAGTGAGAGCTTGAATCAGTCAAAAAGGGACTTATGCTTTCTCCCACTCTGGACATGAGATGAATTTTGAGATAGAAAGGAAGGCCAGATAGAAGCTGGAGACACATCTGGAGGAACACCTATACTGATTTTTTTCTGTATGCCTAAGAACTCTGGTAACCTCCCTAAGATCCCTCCAGTTTTGAATGCTAACTGGGGGCAGATTGGTGAAGAATTGCACATCTGCTCAGTTGAAAGTGATATTATACTCTCATTGCTGTGATAAAAATGCATCCATAGAATGATGTCTTGGGGTTGTTGGCCTAGATAAAACTTGGGCCTGAATGATTGTGAGCCTTGTCTACTAGATTTCAAAATTCTGAGACATCTGAGACTACAGACTTGAAAAAGCTAGTGAGGAAAGAAAGGAGACCTTGAGCATATATGGATTCAGGGACTCATTTCATATGTATGTTGTTCTGCCTGCCATGTTCTCAAGATCCTCACATTTCTTGAACAAGGAGGACAAATTTTCACATCTAAGAGGAGATATCAGGGTGGGTTCAGCAAGAGACCAGCAAATGTTATCCATCGTGGATTCTAAAGCATTGGTGAATGGATTATTTCTGTGATGTTTTAGCAGAAGTTTGAGATGGTTTGCTGTAGTTCTGAGTGAAAGGTAAGATTGATTTCTTGAAAAAAGGAGTTAATGAGGCATTTCATTGCAATAGGAACCTCATCCTTTACAGATTAGTCTAGCCTTAGGGAGCGACTACAATGCAGAGAGGTACAGGGGTCTGAGCTGGTTTGGATGAATTGCCAGTCTCTGCGTAAGAGGTTGATGGACTTAGGAATGCAGACAGGGGATTGTGGCTGGGAGGCAGTGTCTCTGAGAGATAAGGGGAGCAGACTCACTGGGAAGGCAAGCAGTAAGAGTATTTAGCAAGTAGAAGTCCATGTCAAAGCTAGGGCAGGGAGGTTGCTTCGGGTTCTGCAGATAGCTTGAGCTTTCGGACAGTGGAAGTGTCAGAAATTTAACCCAGTCACAGACAGGCTGTAACGTTCACTTGGGTATGGAGCAGAGTGGGCCAGCAAGCCAGGGGCTAACAAGGGTCCTGATCAATGTGGCAATCAGTGGACTCTGAAAGTAGATCTCCAAGGAGGCACTGCTGAAGATAGTGCTGAGTCATTTGGGATATCAGAAGGACTGGGGGAGGTGCAGTGGACCCTTTGTGGGAGAGAGGTCTTGACCAGGGTACTCCCATAAAATAGAGAAATCACTCCAGATGGGTCAGGGTCACAATCAAGAAGGCATGTAAGTGACTGATAAGTGAGCACATCCTGAAAAGTCTCATGTTTGCTATTGGAAAGAGGGAGCTACTGAATCTTCATTCTCATTCATCAACTAGGCCATTCCTCCAAAGTTATGTTGTTTAATGCTGTTAATGTTTAAAGGTGGTTTTGGTAATGGGTAGAAGTTGGAATCTGCCATAAGTAATTTATGAAAAAGAGGCAAAACGCATATCTGAAGCTGAAATATGTTCTGGAAATTTGTGATATGGAGAAGCTAATTTAGCAAGTAGCCAGGTGTTGGGTTTATACTATATAGATATATGAAGATGCATTAAGGTCATGGGGCAGAGGGCACATATTATTATTACCCTTGCAATTATATAAAGAGTTCAATGTTTTTAGTGCTTAACTTTGTTTAGTTTGTTTTTCTTTAATTTCCTCATAGATGAAATAACAGAATATATTACTATACATGTTGGTTCAGTACTCAAAAATGGCTTTGTTGATTTTTAACTCAAGAGGAACTAATTTTAATTAAGAATTTATCTATGGATACTATCTCCCAATTTGGCTTTGTTTCTTTGAATAAACATTTCTCTAGGGATCTAAAATTAGAACATGAAAGTTTGGTTGTATGTCAAACTGATTATTGGTTATGTTGTCAAATTATTCATATAATGTATTCTCTCTCATAATCATAATCATTGTGGCACTCTATCCAATTAGATGATCTTTCTTTTTAAAAGATAGAATGCTGAATATACACATTTTATGTTGTGTACACATGCCACTGATATTATTCAAGCTGAATTGAAAAAATACAGCACAGGAATAATGCTAATCTAGGTGCATTAGAAAATAAGGTAAAAACTATTGAAAATGTAAATAAGACATTGCTTCAAAAGCCATTTAAAAAGCATAAAAGAAGGGCACAGACTTCCAGCCCAAAAGCAAAGTTCAAGCAATGAAATTATCAGTTACCTTAACAAGCAAATCTTTTTTTAAATAAAAAATAAAAAACATATTTCAAAATCAAATATATTCCATGTAATTAAAATTGTCATACAAAAAAAATCAAGGATCCACAATAGTCTATTGATATGCGGAATAATTCTAGATCAAGAGTGGATTCTGATAGCAGATGATTTTCTACTATACATCATTAAATACGGTAAATGAAAATTTTGCCCGGACCACCGCCCCCCAACGCCACATCGCCGACCCTGCAATGGCTGCTGCTGTCAATCACAGTGCGATCACATCATCTAGCATGCGCAATTTATACTTTGCACATGTGCAGATGGCCGAAAATCAACTGATCTGCATAAGCACAGGTTTGTGTTTCATACTGTTCGAGGGCCATTGTCTGGTTATCAACAAACAATAACTACAAAGGAGGCTAACTATATGAAAGTGGAGACTCCCCTCTTTCAAATCAGGGTGCGCCCATGTGCTTATGTAGTTCTGGGAGATATTGACTGGTGATAGAAAAATAAAATTTGATGGCAGATAAGAACCACTTGGCCCATTTAGGCTGTCCCTTATTTTTTAACCTTATGGCAACCTCAAGCCCTAATTGATCCTTAGTTCTTTGTAATGATATCCTTATGTGTATCCCAAGCATGTTTAAATAATTACTGTACTGTATTAGCCTCTACCACCTCTGATGGGAGGTTATTCCACTGTCCAATACCCCTTCTGTGAATTTTTCCTCAAATTTCCCCTAAACCTCCCTCCCTCCAGTTTCAATGCATGTCCTCGTGTTCTAAAATGTATCTTCCTTTGAGGAATGTTTTCCTCCTGTACCTTGTTAAAACCCGTGATTTATTTGAAAGTTTCTATCATATCCTTTCTTTCACTTTTCTGCTCCAAACTATACATATTAAGAACCTTTGGTCTTTCTGGGTACATTTTGTTATTATGGCCATGCACCATTTTATTTGCCATACCAATGGCCTACACAGTGGCATTATTGGTCCTTTATTTCTACTAATGATTCCTCTCCCCATGCAGCCAATCATCTGACTTGTCTTCCTCATTGCTTTGTTACATTGCTTTCCTGCCTTTAAGTCAACTGAAATAGTGACTCTTAGATCCCTTTCTTTCTTAGTTGTTTCCATTACAGTGTCATTACTACTACCTACCCATATATAGAAAATGTTTATTTTCCATAGTGCTGGGTAATATTGTCTGGTGATCCCATAAGACACTATCTTTTTTGGTGACAACTCATTTGCAAGAGGAGACTCCATTATTTCAAATGAGACCATCTTTCTAGGTGCCTTGGTTTGGGAGATTTAGGAACTTACTTCCCCTCCCAATTATTTTCATTATTTATATTTTTACTACAAATGTGGCAGCCACTTCAGGATTTGCCAACAAAAAGAGCCAGGAGTCCCCACTAGTTGTAAGGACCAGTGAGGTAAGGTCCCACGAAAACATAAAGTAAAATTCAATCCTGAAAATATAAAAAAAATAGATGTATCAGCTAATCCTTTATTCAAGAAAGTTGTAATCAGTTTTGGTATATTTTATAGAAAGCACTGTGGTTTATGCATAATTGGCCTCAAATGACCCCCAAAATCACAGATATATGTTGCATTCACTAAAAACGAACATAAATGTGACCATATACAAAGTGGCAACTATCTTAAAATGTTTACCAGTGGCATATTCACCTGGATTATGATAGGCACATCCAAACACGTATGCCCTAATTATGCCCTTGTTTTTAACAATTTATTTTGTTTGCAACATTTGTATCCAATATTACACTCCTAAAACCTTTAGTATCAGCATCTCCACATATACTGTATTATTTATTTAAAAAAAAAGGTTTTACTAAAACACACCCACAAAATCATAATACCTGCCAAAGAAATCAACAATTAGTTCCAACCAATCACAATTAGTTAGCTAGTGCTGGGGACTGCCATCATTATCGTAATTTTCTACTTCTGATGAACCCTAATGATACAGCTTTCTCAAGCATATATGCATCTTTGTTATTATCTATACTTGTTTGCAAAAGCATGAACACACAGTTATTGTACTTGACTTACATTAGAACATCTCTGTCCCACCTGTGATGGAGTAAACAAGTACACTAAGTGGCAGATTCTTGCAAATCTACATGAACACATAAGCATGCTCTTACTGATCTGTGAATGACCAGAGCAACATTTTCTTCCTTCAAGTATGTAATATCATCCTGCATCCTTCACTATTACATTTTTCTTACCCCTACAAAAAACCAATCCACTGGCTACTCTCAGTGCCCAAGATCTTGACTCCTATATTAAGGACAAGATTGCTTAAATCCAAAATGAAATGGCAGACTCTTTGTGAGATAGCAACCAACATAATTCCTTCCCTGAACCCTCTGGTGCCTTCTCTTCATTTAAACCCACAAATGAAGATAAAGTGTCTACTCTATTCTTATCTTCTTACTCTACAACCTCTCCTCTTGATCCTATACTCTCACCAATCATTAGAGCTCTGTCTCTTTGCTAATCCAAATCTTAATTGAAATCTGCAATCTCTCTCTCTCCTGATATATTTTCATCATTATTCAAGCATATAATGTTTACTCCTATTCTGAAAACCCACAATCCTAACTCTACCACTCTCTCAAATTACTGTCCCATCTCTCAGATCCCATGCCCCTCCAAACTACTTAACCCCTTCAGTGGTGAGTTTTCAATTTAAAAACACACCCTGGGGAGTTTAAATTGGCATGGGAGAGGGGGGGTAAAGGTGCAGGGGGAGGGCAAGTGATGGGACAGGGCGAGGTTATCACCTGGCAATTGCCCCAGTGCTTATTCCCATCCGCCTTGCGGCACCCATGAATCAGCTTAAGCCATTATACAGCTAAGCCCACCCATGGCCAATAAGAGTCCAGGGGGCGAGCTTATCTCCATAATGGTGTATGCTGATTCCTGGGTGCCGTGCACACTGTACGGCTGTCCCCAGGGAATCAGCAGGTAGTATGCATGGCAATCTTTCCGTGCATACCACCGAAGGGGTTAAGAGACTTGCATATACCCACCTTACACACATTCTTGACTCACTTCATTCAGGATTTAATTTCCAACACTCCACAGAGAGTGCACTGTTTCAAAGTGGTAGATGTCTAAAGCCAATCACTCACCTCTTGTTTTCCTGGATCTCTTTGTTGCATATGACACTGCCTACTACACTCTTCTAATACAAACACTACAATCCCTAAATCTTCAGGATACAGTCACAACCTTGTTCTCATCCTACAGATGTGTCCTCATACATCATTTCTGCAGTCATGCCAAACAGCCCATCTCGGGGTGCGCCAGGTCTCGTGAGACTCTGCTAGCATTTTGTCATCAGTTTTACATCTTTTGTACTGAAATGCTACTTAATCACAACACAATGTGGATAGGACACACTAGGATACTACGCTGTTTATAATTTGATATGCACACTTGTATTTCTGTGTGTGACTGTGTCAATGAATCTGTATAGGATGTGCTACAATGTGGCAGCCACAGCTTTTTTCCAATATAAGTTCCATAGGGCTCTGTTTACAGATTCAGTCACACACAATAGACTGTACAATGTGTTGCACATCAAATGCTGGTGCATTCTAGTTGCATTTCATTGCATCTAAGATGCATTTTTACCAATAAAAGATGCCCAGTACAAGCAGAGTTGCACGAAACCAGGCATCTCACTTGCTAGATGTATGAGGACACATCTGTACTTAACAAATCACTCTTTCAGTGTTCGTTTCCCTGGATCCATCTCTCTACAATTCCTCTATCAGTTGGAGTACTGTAGATTTGACTCCTAGGTCCTTTGCTTTTCTTAATATATATGATGTCTTTTGGCAAACTAATCAGTTCTTTTGGATTTCAGTATCGCCTTTATGCAGGTGTTGGTCAAATCTATCTATCCTCTCCTGATTGCTCACCAGCTATGTAGGTCTGCGTTACTGAATGTCTCTCTGCCATTTCATCTTTAATGTCATCTTGCCACCTCAACTTTAACCTTTCCAAAACAAAATGAATCTCCACTGGGCAATAGTAGCTAGCTACCATATATTTTGATAACTTGATAACACAACAATAACCTCTACCCCTCAAGCTCGCTGCCTAAGTGTCATCCTTGACTCTGAACAATCCTTTGTTTCCCAAATTCTATGTCTCCAAATCCTGTTATATACCATACCCTCCAACATGACCCACCCCACTAGGTACAAAATGCTCTGTTTCTGGACTTCCCTCTTAATTTATTATTGCCATCACCTGTGAAGAAACAGCTTTCTTATCATTTAACTAGTTCAACACAGGTGATGGAAATCATAAACTAAGAGGGAAGTCCAGGAACAGAGCATTTTGTACCTAGTGGGGCGGGTCATGTTAGAGGGTCTGTATATGCATCAAAGAAGCATATCCAGCATACTCCCATAAGTTACACAAGACACTGCAAAAACTTCAATTCATGCATTCTTTATCTCCCACATTGATTATTTCAATAGTCTCCTTATTGTTTTTCCTCAAAACTCACTTTCAGCTTTAAAATCTAATTTGAATGTAACTGCTAAGCTGATCTTCCTCATAAAATGTTCATCTTTTGCTGTTCCACTCAGTCCCTATATTGGTTACCTGTATTTTTAGTGGGGCAGTACGGATGGTGTAATGGTTAGCTTACTGCCTCACAGCACTGAGGTCATAGGTCGATTCCCACCATGGTCTAACTGTGTGGAGTTTGTATAGTCGCCCGCACTTGCGTGGATTTCCTCTGGGTACTCTAGTTTCCTCCCACAATCCATAAATATACTGGTAGGTTAATTGGATCCCAACAAAATTAACCGTAGTGTGAATGTACATTCTCTACATGTGGTAGGGAACATAGATTGTAAGCTCCACTGGGGCAGGAACTGATGTGAATGGCTAAATATTCTTTGTAAAGCAATGCGGAATATGTGTGTGCTCTATACAGTAAATAACTGGTAATAAATAAATAAATAGTGAATAAGGTTCACAAAATATCTCACAGATCGACCTCGTCTGCACTGGGCGAGATCTGCAGCTTTTATCTGTACCAAGTCTTTGGAATTCCCTCCCATACACAGCAAGGCTTTCTTCTCATCTCCAAACATTCAAGCATTCCCTGAAAACTCAGCTCTTTAGACAAGCTTAAATTCCAGAACCACAAACTATACATACACAAGCTATTCTATCTATTGCCTCCTCTCTATATATAAATAATAAATACATTACATAATTTACACTACACAAACTAATGTTGTATTTACTCTGAATAAAATCAATATACAGTAAATTATATTGTTAATTTTACCTTTTATTAAAAATCTACAATGGTAGGTTTTTAATTCCTTGAATACAATATTTTAAATCTTTAAAAAAAATCTTCTCACTGATTATGACTGATGGTGTAATTGTTTCTACTGTACTCTTTAATGAATTGAACATGGAAGGTCTACTAATAACAAAGTGCATGGCCTACATTACAAAACCAACCTGGAAAGACTAAAAAATCTTAATAAGTATAGTTTGGAGCAGGGAGGGGAAAGGGGGACATGATAGAAACTTTCAAATATATCAAGGGTTTTAACAAGATAGACTAGGACATGCACTGAAACTGGAGAGAGTTAGGTTCAGAGAAAATTATTTAGATTGTATTTAGAGAGTGTACTCATATTGTATATCAGCATAGCTTAATCATAATTTCTCAACTCATTATAACTGGCTGACAGAACAGAAAATATATTCTTTTAGTTGTGGTAATTTAATGTCTGCAATTATGAAAAAAACTTACCACTCGTGTTAAATAATTTACTCAACATCAGCCAAATTGTGAAAGAATGATGTTAAATTATTTGTTATTTATATTTTCCAATGCAAATGTCAAAATCAGTTTGTACTGTAGATAAAAATATGTGACCCTCACCAAAAGGATGGATGATCAATATAAAAATGTCTAAAGAGGAGGCATTTTAAATTTGTCATCACTAAAATCAAAAATAATTATTTATAGATTCATTTTGTTTAATGTAACTGGAGAGGAGTCAAAGTATTAAGGGTCTATTTACTAAGCCTTGGATGGAGATAAAGTGGACGGAGATAAAGTACCAGCCAATTGGCTCCTAACTGCCATGTTACAGGCTGGGTTTAAAAAAATGACAGGAGTCTATTGGCTAGTATTTTATCTCCGTCCACTTTATCTCCATCCGAGGCTTAGTAAATAGACCCCTAAGTGAAGAATTATCAATCCTTCTAAAGAGGACAAGTTTAGGCATTGCTCACAGTAACCAATCAGATTACAGTTATCATAAAACACCTCCACAATTGTTTGACTCACTGTGAGTTTTGCAGATTACTAGAACCTTTGTTATCTATTGCCAACATATACAATATAGACAATACTGCAGTAGTGTAAATTTTGTGCCTCCCCTGCCAAAAAACTACCCTTTATCTTTTACTATGTGGTTTTTCATCATGGGGTTATTATGTGGACATTGAATAGATGCCACATGAATTATCCACCATCCATGATAATAACATGTTTTTTAATAGGATTGTAAAAGTAATTAGATAAATATGATCCCGCCCAGGAAGGGGCGGATACTTCCACCATACCATGTATAAAGAGAAGGTATGGTAGAGCTCACATGCACCTTGACAAAGACTAACTAGTAGAAACACGTTGGTGGAGCATGTGAAGGTTTGATATACCACTCTTACCAGTTCTTCCAGCCAGAAAGCGGTGAGATATCCCGGATTAACATCTTATTTCACTGTTTGACTGTGCTGTATAACATCTGTTTTTCTGGTCTTTTGTTTGTGGGGCAACTTTAATGTGACGTTTCGGGGTACAAAAAAAACCCTTCCTCAGACAACCAATTTAAACAACAACAGTGCATTAAATAGACAAAATGTGTGACATCTTAACCTCCTCTCTCCAGTGTGTCCCCAGGCTTGCGTGGATGCCGTCCTGCAGTGGCACTTCCAGCCGCGGGTCCTCCGGCGTCCACGCGAGCCTGGGGACACACTGGAGAGAGGAGGGTAAGATGTCACACATTTTGTCTATTTAATGCAGTGTTGTTGTTTAAATTGGTTGTCTGAGGAAGGGTTTTTTTGTACCCCGAAACGTCACATTAAAGTTGCCCCACGGGGCTTGTTCACCTTTATGACTTATGACAGTCTTTGAGTGCTGCCCAGCCATGTTCTATATGAAGCAGGGACAACTCTGAGGGGAAGGCACCGGAGCAGGTTATTCGTAAGACCGGAGTACCAGGGTCCTTTTTTGGTCTATATATATATATATATATATATATATATATTTTTTTAATAATTCTCACCTTAGGAGTAAATCTCAAATTGACACTGTCCACTATGGAATATGATTAGTGTCAATAGAGGTATTTTAACCCTAATATTGACATAATTTAAGTATCCTATGGGTGTTTGTTTTTATACTAAGTCTATGTCGATCCTTTTTCTTATGATTAACTTTAATAAACGTTAAGTTTTAACATGTTTCATATTTCCAAAGTGTGCCCCAAGACAGAGTCTTTCTTTTTCCTTCCAAAACTACGACTTGTATTAGTGACTCTGGGAGCACCAACAACATATACACAACAGATACCCATAATAAGGATAATTTATTTGTTACATATTGTTGGTCTCTGCGAAGGCATATGCAAAACGCTCCGCAAACAGAAATCCAGTGCGGTGTCCAACCCCACTAAGCCTATAGATGAGACTTAATAAGGCCAAGTTCATGTGTCTGTGTCAATTATTTTTTATATCACTTGTAAAGAATACATCTATTAGTTTATTAACAGTTTATATATTACCAGTTATATATATATAGTACCTACATATTCTGCAGCGCTTTACAGAGAATATTTTGCCTTTCACATCAGTCGCTGCCCGAGTGGAGCTACAGTATCTATATTCCCTACCACATGTACATCAGCAGCCAATTAACCTACCAGTATATTTGGGATTGTGACATGAAACCTGAATGTACAGAGGAAACCCATGTGAGCACAGAGACAGTTTACACACTCCACACAGGTAGTGGGAATCAGACCCACAACCTCAGTGTGATGAGGTAGCAATGTTAACTATTGCATACACTGTGCTGCACCAATTCTAAGCATATAAATATTTGATATAGTAATTTAATAGTTACACTGCAATAATAACAACATTAGTATGAGTAATACAGTTTTATAGGCACAATAAATGAATTAGCTTTTTATCAAAATGATACAGAACAGATGTGTCCACATACACCTTTGCTCGAATTGAACCAAACAGCTGTGTTTTGCACTCCAACAACTTTGCGACTCACCCAAACCAAACACCCCATCTTTTCCTAAATATGCATCTTACAGTATTCGCATCACTAATGTGACAAAAGTATAAATCAGTGGTACACCAACTACTGGCACTGGCATTTAATGTACTTCTATGTGCCACTCATTTGCTGATATGGGTTAAAAAAGCAAAATATAGAGTTCTGATATGAGCAACTGCACCATGCCTCGTGCCATTTATCTGTCGCTTTACTTACTATGTGACTTTATACCAATTAATTTGTGACAAACATACTTATCTAGTCTGCCTGGTAGTCTGTGAGTAACTTTGTATACAGGTACAATGTGAAGGTATCCAGTCTATAGATCTACACTAAAAAGGTCTACAGTCAATACAGGAGGTCGAGAACTAATGGTCGACATGCATTAGATTGACAGGGTCAAAATGTTGACAGGGTCAAAAGGTCAACATGTAAAAGATCGACAGTTAAAAAGGTCGACATAATTTTCCCCCCAACTTTTTCATACTTTACCATCCACATGGACTGCGATTGGGAATAGTAACACTGCAATAAACATGGTGAGTGCAGTAAGCTATGTGTGTGGATGTGGTACATTAACAGGGCTTGTTTGTGGCAGAAAAGTGACAAAACACCTAAAAATAAATATTTTTTTTGTGTCTACCTTTTTTGTGTCGACCATTTCAATGTTGACCTGTTGGCCCTGTTGACCTTTTGACCCTATTGACCTTTTCTACTGTCTGCCTGTTCCTTGTTGACCTTTTGACCCTGTCGACCTTTTGACCCTGTCGACCTAATGCATGTTGACCATTAGTGGTTGACCTATTAACTGTAGACCTTTTTAGTGTAGATCTAATAATCCACACCCCATTGTAAATAAGAAGCAAAATGTATGTTAATGATGACACATTGGTACATATTGTTATTTTGGTAACTAGTATCCTTAGTTCATATGTAAATGCCTGTCATCATTTATTAAAACAGACAAAAATTTCTAAGGATAAAAGCTTTTGCTTTATATTTGAAGTTCTTGAGCACTGAATTGCAAATGACCTCCTCTCAACAATTCACTTAATAAACATGTTTTTAAGTAAAATGGCTACATACTGAACATGCTACAATATATTGATGCATATCTTTCAAGGCTATAGACTAATACAATTCTTGAAACTATGAATTCTGACAACCTTGATTGACTGTAAGTTAACAGAAATTATAATGCAAATTGTTTAAAGCAGATGTTATCCTATTAATTAGATCTGGACCTGAGTACATTTGAGAGTTGAACATGTTCAGTAGAGATGAGCGCCTGAAATTTTTCGGGTTTTGTGTTTTGGTTTTGGGTTCGGTTCCGCGGCCGTGTTTTGGGTTCGACCGCGTTTTGGCAAAACCTCACCGAATTTTTTTTGTCGGATTCGGGTGTGTTTTGGATTCGGGTGGTTTTTTCAAAAAACCCTAAAAAACATCTTAAAACATTGAATTTGGGGGTCATTTTGATCCCATAGTATTATTAACCTCAATAACCATAATTAACACTCATTTTCAGTCTATTCTGAACACCTTACACCTCACAATATTATTTTTAGTCCTAAAATTTGCACCGAGGTCGCTGGATGACTAAGCTCAGCGACCCTAGTGGCCGACACAAACACCGGGCCCATCTAGGAGTGGCACTGCAGTGTCACGCAGGATGTCCCTTCCAAAAAACCCTCCCCAAACAGCACATGACGCAAAGAAAAAAAGAGGCGCAATGAGGTAGCTGTGTGAGTAAGATTAGCGACCCTAGTGGCCGACACAAACACCGGGCCCATCTAGGAGTGGCACTGCAGTGTCACGCAGGATGTCCCTTCCAAAAAACCCTCCCCAAACAGCACATGACGCAAAGAAAAAAAGAGGCGCAATGAGGTAGCTGTGTGAGTAAGATTAGCGACCCTAGTGGCCGACACAAACACCTGGCCCATCTAGGAGTGGCACTGCAGTGTCACGCAGGATGTCCCTTCCAAAAAACCCTCCCCAAACAGCACATGACGCAAAGAAAAAAAGAGGCGCAATGAGGTAGCTGACTGTGTGAGAAAGATAAGCGACCCTAGTGGCCGACACAAACACCGGGCCCATCTAGGAGTGGCACTGCAGTGTCACGCAGGATGTCCCTTCCAAAAAACCCTCCCCAAACAGCACATGACGCAAAGAAAAATAAAAGAAAAAAGAGGTGCAAGATGGAATTGTCCTTGGGCCCTTCCCACCCACCCTTATGTTGTATAAACAAAACAGGACATGCACACTTTAACCAACCCATCATTTCAGTGACAGGGTCTGCCACACGACTGTGACTGAAATGACGGGTTGGTTTGGACCCCCACCAAAAAAGAAGCAATTAATCTCTCCTTGCACAAACTGGCTCTACAGAGGCAAGATGTCCACCTCATCATCATCCTCCGATATATCACCGTGTACATCCCCCTCCTCACAGATTATCAATTCGTCCCCACTGGAATCCACCATGTCAGCTCCCTGTGTACTTTGTGGAGGCAATTGCTGCTGGTCAATGTCTCCGCGGAGGAATTGATTATAATTCATTTTAATGAACATCATCTTCTCCACATTTTCTGGATGTAACCTCGTACGCCGATTGCTGACAAGGTGAGCGGCGGCACTAAACACTCTTTCGGAGTACACACTTGTGGGAGGGCAACTTAGGTAGAATAAAGCCAGTTTGTGCAAGGGCCTCCAAATTGCCTCTTTTTCCTGCCAGTATAAGTACGGACTGTGTGACGTGCCTACTTGGATGCGGTCACTCATATAATCCTCCACCATTCTATCAATGGTGAGAGAATCATATGCAGTGACAGTAGACGACATGTCCGTAATGGTTGTCAGGTCCTTCAGTCCGGACCAGATGTCAGCATCAGCAGTCGCTCCAGACTGCCCTGCATCACCGCCAGCGGGTGGGCTCGGAATTCGGATTTGGGATTTCGAAGAATGCACAGTTCTTTGCTGTGCTGCTTTTGCCAGCTTGAGTCTTTTCATTTTTCTAGCGAGAGGCTGAGTGCTTCCATCCTCATGTGAAGCTGAACCACTAGCCATGAACATAGGCCAGGGCCTCAGCCGTTCCTTGCCACTCCGTGTGGTAAATGGCATATTGGCAAGTTTACGCTTCTCCTCCGACAATTTTATTTTAGGTTTTGGAGTCCTTTTTTTTCTGATATTTGGTGTTTTGGATTTGACATGCTCTGTACTATGACATTGGGCATCGGCCTTGGCAGACGACGTTGCTGGCATTTCATCGTCTCGGCCATGACTAGTGGCAGCAGCTTCAGCACGAGGTGGAAGTGGATCTTGATCTTTCCCTAATTTTGGAACCTCAACTTTTTTGTTCTCCATATTTTATAGGCAGAACTAAAAGGCACCTCAGGTAAACAATGGAGATGGATGGATTGGATACTAGTATACAATTATGGACGGACTGCCACGGTTAGGTGGTATAAAAAAACCACGGTTAGGTGGTATATAATACAATTATGGATGGACGGACTGCCTGCCGAGTTCCGACACAGAGGTAGCCACAGCCGTGAACTACCGCACTGTACACTGGTTGATAAAGAGATAGTAGTATACTCGTAACAACTAGTATGACACTATGACGACGGTATAAAGAATGAAAAAAAAACCACGGTTAGGTGGTATATATTATAATAATAATACAATTATGGATGGACGGACTGCCTGCCGACTGCCGACACAGAGGTAGCCACAGCCGTGAACTACCGCACTGTACACTGGTTGATAAAGAGATAGTAGTATACTCGTAACAACTAGTATGACACTATGACGACGGTATAAAGAAAGAAAAAAAAATACCACAGTTAGGTGGTATATATTATAATAATAATACAATTATGGATGGACGGACTGCCTGCCGACTGCCGACACAGAGGTAGCCACAGCCGTGAACTACCGCACTGTACACTGGTTGATAAAGAGATAGTAGTATACTCGTAACAACTAGTATGACACTATGACGGTATAAAGAATGAAAAAAAAACCACGGTTAGGTGGTATATATTATAATAATAATACAATTATGGATGGACGGACTGCCTGCCGACTGCCGACACAGAGGTAGCCACAGCCGTGAACTACCGCACTGTACACTGGTTGATAAAGAGATAGTAGTATACTCGTAACAAGTATGACACTATGACGACGGTATAAAGAAAGAAAAAAAAATACCACGGTTAGGTGGTATATATTGTAATACAATTATGGATGGACGGACTGCCTGCCGAGTTCCGACTGCCGACACAGAGGTAGCCACAGCCGTGAACTACCGCACTGTACTGTGTCTGCTGCTAATATAGACTGGTTGATAAAGAGATAGTATACAATACATACAACAATATACTACTATACTGGTGGTCAGGCACTGGTCACCACTAGTCACACTGGCAGTGGCACTCCTGCAGCAAAAGTGTGCACTGTTTAATTTTAAATTAATATAATATTATGTACTCCTGGGGGCTCCTGCTATAACAACCTGCAGTGCTCCCCAGTCTCCCCCACAATTATTATAAGCTTTGCCTTTTATACATTGATGTGCAGCACACTGGGCTGAGCTGAGTGCACACAGACTGAGTCACACTGTGTGACTGGCTGCTGCTGTGTATCGTTTTTTTTCAGGCAGAGAACGGATATAGCAGAGAACGGATATATTATATTAAAATAAATAAAAGTTAACTAACAACAACTGCACTGGTCACTGTGGTAAACTCTGTCTGACTCTGCACAATCTCTCTCTCTCTTCTAATCTAATTTCTAATGGAGAGGACGCCAGCCACGTCCTCTCCCTATCAATCTCAATGCACGTGTGAAAATGGCGGCGACGCGCGGCTCCTTATATAGAATCCGAGTCTCGCGAGAATCCGACAGCGTCATGATGACGTTCGGGCGCGCTCGGGTTAACCGAGCAAGGCGGGAGGATCCGAGTCTGCTCGGACCCGTGAAAAAAACATGAAGTTCGTGCGGGTTCGGTTTCAGAGAAACCGAACCCGCTCATCTCTAATGTTCAGTCCAATAGGAATTGCTCCCAGTGAATGTGTTCTATTTCCACTTTTAGTATCAGCTAACTAACAGAAGTAAAGTATAAAAACACTAGTACATTACACTATTGGCAGTATGATATTATTGCATTTAACATGCATGTGATAGGTCAATTCTGGTTCTGTAGTATTCTGCTGGTCAAATTATGATTTCCTTAAATAATACTTTTAAAAAAATCCTAAAAAAGACTTTACTCATTTAAAATGTTCAGTGGATAAAAAACATCTACAAGTTCTTATTGAAATTGCAGTTTTTGCAATATTACACTCTTAATAAATAATAATCATGTCAGTACTTTTAATCTTTCAACTGACCTTGTAGTAAACAAATTGCAAATGAAAAACCAATAGACATTTTTTCCAAATCTACAATGAACTGGTTGCATACCCTTTTGGAATGGGACTGAAGCTGTAGTAAATGTGTCACATTCAAAATTATATCAAAAGGTAATAAGCATACACTTGCCAGCTATAGAAGTGGCTGTATTTAAAAAAAAGAGAAACTGTTAATCATTGATAAAAGTTACCATATCAGTAGAGGAGTATAAAGTATTTCAAAGGCCTCCACATCTAAAGACTATATTGACTTGTGACCACATGGGGCTTATTTTAGGATCAATATGCTACATGGCAGCCCCTCATTTACCTGAATGATCTTGATTCCACAATCAGACCCAATGTTTGATCTGACATTCGGTGGCCATGTCCTTGTTTGAGCTCTTAGGATCACCGGCTAGTCAGTCCTCCTGGAGACTGACCAAAATGCTTTTAAAGATCCACTTGTTTCAGGAGAAAAATAGACCAGCTATCGCTGACTGCTATGCTTTTCCACTAAATTTCAGACTTTCTCTTGCACCCCACTGGTCTAGGTAGCACCCACGTCTATTATTAGATGGTATATCAATAGCTATGTTTATCATCTTAACAAAAATTGCAAACAATGAATGAATTGAAGAACTGATGAACAAGGCTTACTTATTATAATCCTCACATTAATGTCACCCCACTAAAAACTGGTATAGTCAACTACTCTTGGCCCATAAAGAATTTTATTACTATTATTATTATTATTTCCCGTTATTTACAGTGCATCCGGAAAGAATTTACAGCGCTTTACTTTTTATACATTTTGTTATGTTACAGCCTTATTCCATAATGGAATAAATTCATTTTTCACCTAAAAATTCTACACACTATATCCCATAATGACAACGTGAAAAAGATTTTGTTGAAATTTTTGCAAATTTATATATATAAAAAAAGAAATAACATGTACATAAGTATTCACAGCCTTTGCTTAATGCTTTGTTGATGCACCTTTGGCAGCAATTACCACCTCAAGTCTTTTTGAATAAGATGCCACAACCTGGGCCCACCTACTGTATCTGTGGGCAGTTTTGCCCATTCCTCTTTGCAGCACCTTTCAAGCTCCAACAGGTTGGATGGGAAGCATCGGTGCACAGCCATTTTCTGATCTCCCCAGAGATGTTCAATCAAATTCAAGTCTGGGCTCTGGCTGGGCCACTCAAGGACATTCACAGAGTTGTCTTGAAGCCCATCCTTCGATATCTTAGCTGTGTGCTTAGGGGCATTGTCCTGCTGAAAGATGAACCGTTGCCCCAGTCTGAGGTCAAGAGCGCTCTGGAGCAGGTTTCCATCCAGGATGTCTCTGTAAATTGCTGCATTCATCTTTCCCTTTATCCTGACTAGTCTCCCAGTTGAAAAACATCCCCACAGAATGATGCTGCCATCACGATGCTTCACTGTAGGAATGGTATTGGCCTGGTGATGAGCAATTCCTGGTTTCCTCCAAACATGATGCCTGGCATTCACGCTAAAGAGTTCAATCTTTGTCTCATCAGACCAGAGAATTTTGTTGCTCATGGTCTTAGAGTCATTCAGGTGCATTTTGGCAAACTCCAGGTGGGCTGCCATGTGCTTTTACTAAGGAGTGGTGTCCGTCTGGCCACTCTACCATACAGGCCTGATTGGTGGATCACTGCAGAGATGGTTGTCCTTCTGGAAGGTTCTCCTCTCTCCACAGAGGAATACTGTAGCTCAGAGTGACCATTAGGTTCTTGGTCACCTCCCTGACTAGGGCCATTCTCCCCTGACTGCTCAGTTTAGATGGCCGGCCAGCTCTAGGAAGAGTCCTGGTGGTTCTGAACTGCTTCCATTTACAGATGATGGAGGCCACTGTGCTCATTGGGACCTTCAAAGCAGCAGACATTTTTCTGTACCCTTCGCCAGATTTTTGCCTCGAGACAATCCTGTCTCGGAGGTCTACAGACAATTCCTTTGACTTCATGCTTGGTTTGTGCTCAGACATGCACTTTCATGTGAGGAACCTTATATAGCCAGGTGTGTGCCTTTACAAATCAGGGCTGAAACTAGGATTTTTGTCACCCGGGGCAAGGCAGTAATTTGGCAGCCCCACCACGTGTAACTCTGTGTACGTGTGTGTATATACAGTATATATATAATATATATATATATATATATATGTGTGTTGTGGTTACATGGCTGGTGCACAAGATCCTGGTGGTCAGCATACAGACACCAGGATCCTGAACACTGACAATGCTGCCAGCCAGAATACTGGATAACAGGGGCTATTCCCACTCGTGGGTGACCAAGACACCCTGAGAGTGGGAATAGAACCTATAGCGAGCACAGCAAACCACCGAGCCCGCAGCGTGGCAAATGCAGCGAGCCGACCAGGGGCTTTGTTGCGCTCACCACCCTGCCAGCATTCTGGTGGCTGGGATCCCAGTGTTGGTATGCTGACTTCTGGAATCCTGTGCACCAGCCACATAACCCCAACCCATATATATATATATATACTGCTCAAAAAAATAAAGGGAACACTAAAATAACACATCCTAGATCTGAATGAATGAAATATTCTTACTAAATACTTTGTTCTTTACATAGTTGACTGTGCTGACAACAAAATCACACAAAAATGATCAATGGAAATCAAATTTATTAACCCATGGAGGTCTGGATTTAGAGTCATCCTCAAAATTAAAGTGGAAAAACAAACTACAGGCTGATTCAACCTTGATGTAATGTCCTTAAAACAAGTCAAAATGAGGCCCAGTAGTGTGTGTGTGGCCCTCACTTGCCTGTATAACCTCCCTACAACCCACACAAGTGGCTCAGGTAGTGCAGCTCATGCAGGATGGCACATCAATGCGAGCTGTGGCAAGAAGGTTTGCTGTGTATGTTAGCGTAGTGTCCAGAGCATGGAGGCGCTACCAGGAGACAGGCCAGTACATCAGGAGACGTGGAGGAGGCCGTAGGAGGGCAACAACCCAGCAGCAGGACTGCTACCTCCGCCTTTGTGCAAGGAGGAACAGGAGGAGCACTGCCAGAGCCCTGCAAAATGACCTCCAGCAAGCCACAAATGTGCATGTGTCTACTCAAACGATCAGAAAGAGACTCCATGAGGGTGGTATGAGGGCCCGACGTCCACAGATGGGGGTTGTGCTTACAGCCCAACACCATGCAGGATGTTTGGCATTTGCCAGAGAACACCAAGATTGGCAAATTCACCACTGGCGCCCTGTGCTCTTCACAGATGAAAGCAGGTTCTCACTGAGCACATGTGACAGACGTGACAGAGTCTGGAGACACAAAGGAGAATGTTCTGCTGCCTGCAACATCCTCCAGCATGACCGGTTTGGCTGTGGGTCAGTAATGGGGTGGCATTTCTTTGGGGGGCCGCACACCCCTCCATGTGCTCGCCAGAGGTAGACTGCTTGCCATTAGGTACCGAGATGAGATCCTCAGACCCCTTGTGAGACCATATGCTGGTGCGGTTGGCCCTGGGTTCCTCCTAATGCAAGACAATGCTAGACCTCATGTGGCTGGAGTGTGTCAGCAGTTCCTGCAAGATGAAGGCATTGATGCTATGGACTGGCCCGCCCGTTCCCCAGACCTGAATCCAATTAAGCACATCTGGGACATCATGTCTCGCTCCATACATTGCACCACAGACTGTCCAGGAGTTGGCGGATGCTTTATTCCAGGTCTGGGAGGAGATCCCTCAGGAGACCATCCGCCACCTCATCAGGAGCATGCCCAGGCATTGTAGGGAGGGCATACAGGCACGTGGAGGACACACACACTAAAAAGCCTAATTTTGACTTTTTTTAAGGACATTACATCGAAGTTGGATCAGCCTGTAGTGTTTTTCTACTTTAATTTTGAGGGTGACTCCAAATCCAGACCTCCATGGGTTAATAAATTTGATTTCCACTGATCATTTTTGTGTGATTTTGTTGTCAGCACAGTCAACTATGTAAAGAATAAAGTATTTAATAAGAATATTTCATTCATTCAGATCTAGGATGTGTTATTTTAGTGTTCCCTTTATTTTTTTGAGCAGTGTATATATATATGGGTTGGGGTTATGTGGCTGGCGCACAGGATTCCAGAAGTCAGCATACCAACACCGGGATCCCAGCCACCAGAATGCTGGCAGGGTGGTGAGCGCAACAAAGCCCCTGGTGGGCTCGCTGCACTCGCCACGCTGCGGGCTCGGTGGATTGCTGTGCTCGCTTTATTTTTTTGAGCATTATATATATATATATAGGGGTGTTAGGGGTTTTTAACTGACCATTGTGGCGCCGCCTCCAATCTGGCACCCAGGTCACATGCCTCCCTAGCCCCTCCCTAGTTGCGGCCATGTCCAAATAATGTCCAATCAACTGAATTTACCACAGGTGGACTCCAAATTAGCTGTAGGAACATTTCAAGGATGATCAGTGGAAACAGGATGCACCTAAGCTCAATTTTGAGCTTCATGGCAAAGGCTTTGAATACTTACATATGATTTCTTAGTATTTTATTTTAAATAAATTTGCAAAAAGAAAAAAAAACATTTTTCACATTGTCATAATGGGGTATTGTGTGTAGAATTTTGAGGGAAAAAAATAATTTATTTCATTTTGGAATAAGGCTGTAATATAACAAAATGTGGAAAAAGTGAAGTGCTGTGAATACTTTCTGGATGCACTGTATATAGTGCTTTACAAAGAATATTAGGCCATTCACATTACTCCCTGCCAATGGAGCTTGCCATCTATAGTCCATATCACATGTACCTGCAACGCTAAGTTTATTTATTTTTATTTTTTGGAGGGAGCCAATTAAACTATCAGTACATTTTGGATTGTGGGAAGTAACCAGTTTAGTAATCCTTCTAAAATAATGACATTATCAAATACTAGTATGCTAAACTGTAATGCATATATGGCCATTCTCCTAATCCAATTAACTGTTGCACCAGTATATCTAAGACTACCTCTCTCCCTGCGATCTTCTCTGTGTTGAATATTTCCCCTTGGTCCGAATTAGTCTCCCCATCACACATGTAGATGTATATTATGCCCTCAAATATCAAAAACCATTGAAAGCTCCTGGCCCAGGTGGCTAGACCATGTTAGATTATAAAACTTTCCAAGGGACACTAGAACCACATACAGTATGACTTATCAACATAAGTTATCCCTCTTTGCAGATGATATCCTACTTACCCTTACTAAACCCATTCTTTTCTGGAAAAAAATGTTTAATGAACTTTCCAAATTTGGAATTTATTGGAAAACAATTTTAATAACAGTAAATCTGAGCCTCTACCTCTCCACCTTCTAATTCACATGAAAAAGCTACTAAAATTGGGCTTCACATTCCTTGATATATCTTGGGGTCAATTTAAACAGTTTATATGAATGACTATATTGAGTCAACTACCCCCTTACCAGGCCTACTAGCACAAGAATTGAATCTCTTGGACTGGACATAAAAAAATTAATTTATATACTCCCCAGAGTGCTGTATCTATTCCAGATGCTTCCCATCACAGTGCAAATTCAATACCTCCAATCTCTCAGTGGACATTTAATCTGGAATGGAGTCCACATATTCAACAGAATATTCTCAAGCCTTTGCTGGAGACCTTGATTTCTCTTTATTTCATAGATACTATACAGCCTCAGATCATCAAATGAGTACTATACTCAAGAGCTATCCTTGCAACTTTAAGGACATATTACTTTGCAGTGAAGGATGGGATAAAATTGCAAAGTCCAGCTGAAATTTATAGAGACATATTTTGTTGTGTATAATAATAAAATGATACAGTGCTCAATGCAGCAATAGTTGGAATGTAATATAAACTTTACTGCCCAAATTGAAGGGTTTTCCAATCCCTATTAGTGTAATCGCCACATAAAAAGTATATCAAGTTCATTGCATTATATAAATTATTGATGATGACTAGAGTGGAAAATATAGTAAATAAAGAGTGAATAAAATAATCACATTGTTTTAATAGAATAAAAACAAATAGAAATAGAAATAAACAAAATTAGCACCACACAAAATTAAAATATTAGGTACTAATGAGATAATGTAAGTGAACAGAAAGAGTTAAAGAAAATCTCCCAATCTAGGTAAAATATATCTTATTTCTGATGAACCAAATAAACACTAATCCAGTTTTGAAATATCAAAAACTAACCAATAGTCATTCATAAATTAAGTCAAAACAATAAATTGTCATTTAATTTAAGTAAGCACCACTGTATCAAGTAAGAAAATTGGCAACCACTTCCAAATCACTCACCAATAATCACCCCCAACATATTCACATAGTGTAGTATAAAAAAATGAGCCATTTAATTATTCGAGAGAAGATGGATAGATATAGATACCCAAAATGGGACATGCAGGGGTGGTCTAAGACTACCTATTTTGGCTCCGCACACCCATACACTTGTGACTTGCAGTGATTATATATATATATATATATATATATATACATACTGTATATATACTGTATGCATATATATATAAGTGTAGTGCTCAGCGGCACTCACGGCTCCCAATCAGGGAATGAAAGAAGACACAGACGTTGTGTAGTCACTCAACGTTTCAATGTTATTCAAGTGAAAATTTTCCTCATGTCCTGAGGAAAATGTTCACTTGAATAACATTGAAACGTTGACTGACTACACAACGTCTGTGTCTTATTTCATTCCCTGATTGGGAGCCGTAAGTGCCGCTGACCACTACACTTGTTTATGGACATCCATCATATGGATATCACTAGGAAGGCACCGGCTTTATTCATCTAACTATGCAAAATTGAATGGAGTGCTGCTGATCTCTACATTGTGTATATATATATATATATATATATATATATATATATATATATAAAATCACTGCAAGTCAGATTATCCTACATATTATAGTTTCCCTGACATGATGTGTACACCTTCTTTTAAAGATTTTAGATATATTTCAACATTTTGTAGTTTGCACGATAGGTGCTTTGTACATATATATATATATATATATATATATATATATATATATATATATGTTTGGGCTCACTTTTTTGTTATTTGCTAAAATTGGTTTTATTCTAACTTTTTTATATATATAATAGTATAGTAGATGAGCTCAATATTTGTCTTTACTTAATAATTGGTTTTACACTTCAGTGTATATTACATAATGTGTATTGATTAATATACGGGCACTGTATATGAATTATTGTGTGTTTATTTCAGTGTCTCCTTGGCAACCGAGCCGGGTTCCGTGATGTCTCATCCGCCCGGCTGTTGGCAGCTGGTGGGACCGCGGGAGTACAGCGGGCTGTCAGGAACAGTGTTACCATGATTACCAAGCCGGGTCCCGTCGCATCACTTCCGCCCCACCGCCGGAAGTCGGAGGTGCCAGACCGGAGCTGCTGGCAATGTGTCGAGGATGCACGCCGGTGGGGGAGGTCCATGGGGTAAGTTGGGTATTAATTGTTCACATTTTGCACTGTATAGATTGTTCTGAGGAAGGGTAGCACGTCCCCGAAACGTCAACTCTTTTGCCAATACAAAATTCACTATTTTCATCAGACTCCGAGTGCCACCTCATTTGTTTTGCATTGGTATTCTGGGGTAGCCCCCAGGTGGAAGGCACAGGAGCAAGGTACTTTTTTGCCGCCATAGGAGTGCCGGAGTTTCTACGTGGTATATATATATATATATATATATATATATATATATATATGCACAGTATTTTCCTCCTCTGACTCTGTTGACAATGGATATCACATCCCCAACCATTATGATAATGCTGGCCATACACCAGAAAGATACCTTTTCAATCAGCCAGCTGGTAGCGCTGTAACAACTCATGCTTAGTGTTGTCCAACAGTGGCTTGGTGTTAAAGTGCAGTAATACGATGCCTATTCACAGCAACCCAGGTCATTTTCAATGAATTGCCCTTCACAATTGGCTAAATATGTCACAATAGTGGTCAACATTCACAGTGTATACATTGGTGAGGAAATCAACAAGAAGCCTGGTGGCCCGAAAACACAGTTGTCAGGATCTTCTTTGCTGAAGGAGTTGTTTTGAATTTCTTTGTAAGTAGGGACAGTGCATGTTTCCATATGGTGAGCTCTGTTGTAACATGATGTGCGCACATTTCATCACTTGTAACAATACAGTGCAGGAACTGCATTTCCTCCTAATCATACTGCATCAAGTGCACAAGAGACAATCCCATCCTATTGGTTTTGTGAATTTCTGTGAGCTGCTTCAGTACCCAGCATGAACACTTTTTCCTGTACCCCAGTTGCTCATAAATAACGTTGTGTAAAGTACCAATTGAAATGTTCAGTTCATCAGCAATATCACTAAATTGAATGCATCTATCCTCCTAAATCAGACCTTCAATGTGGCACAAATTGTCATCTGTGGTGGATGTGCTTGTCCGGCTGGTTCGATGCTCATCTTGAATGTATGTCCTGCCATTATCAAAGGCAGTGCACTAAACCCAAACCCAATTTTATGACATGAAGTTATCACCATACACCTCGACAAGTTGGCAATGAATTTCAGCTGCTGGTGTGAACTTTAAATGCAGAAATCTGATCACACTATGCACCTCAATGTTTGACAATATTTCTGCCAGCCACACCATCTTACACCTGATGTTAGGAAAGTATGACTGATATGAGATACAGTCTAATGGCTGCGAGGAGAAGCAGTGGCCTATCTGCCATGCGGGAAATTAGAAATTAAATAGAGAACATTACACACCTGAGAGGTCTTGTTACCCTACTTACTGAACCACCCACATATGTGTGTGTGTGTATTCAGTATAAATAAATATATATATATATATATACCGGCTCTCCCATCAACTATAGCACATAATTCGTCGGGGGCCCGTGCAATAAATGTAATGAACCAGTCTAAAAAAGGTACAGCACTCCTGGAGGACTTTGAAGCATGACAAACACGGCAGAACTTCAGCAACGTTTCAATGTATTACACATTGTCCTCAGGCTAACAAACAATACAGAACATACTTACATAAATAGAGACCTCACCAGGTGTGTGGCGCCGTCCATCCGGAAATGGGACAACCACACGCCCAGCGGCGCTTCCGTCAGTGTTGATGTCATCCATGTGCTCCCCACTCACCATAGCAACCATGTAAACTGTAACTAGACAAATCAAGCGCTATTACTACATGGTACATCTGTAGGAAAATCATTAAACATGCAAGAATCTATGGACATCCACACCTATGAAAATACAGCAAACAGCCATGAAAATGTATCGATATACATTATTCTAAAGATAAGCTCATCTGAAACAACTTAAACTCAAATTTTCATTTAAGCCGCGTGGTGCCACAGTGTCCAATCTTTGGATCCACTGTGATTCCCTCTGTAGTAATTTTAACCTTCGATTACCACCTCTAAGAGAAGGCAGAATCTGGTCGATCATTCTGTATCTGACCGAGGTTAAAGAGTGACGGGCAGTGCAAAAGTGACGTGCGACCGGTTGGTCGCTTTTACCAGTGTTGATTGCTGCTTTGATAGCCGACCTGTGGGCTGCCATACGTTCCTTAAAGGTTCTTTCGGTCTTTCCAATGTATGACAGCCCACAGGGGCAAATCAGTTGGTACACTACAAAGCGTGACGCACATGTAAGGCGATGTTGGATTTGATACGTTTTCCCCGTATGCGGGTGTTGGAATTTGTCACCTGGTATTAGAAACTGACATGTAGTGCATGTGCATTTGTAACATCCCTTTCTCATACCACAACATGCAGACTGAGGTACAGGGTCAAAAATGTCAGTTCTAACTAGTATGTCGCATAGATTTCTAGTTCTTTTCTAACAGGGCATGATCCTAGTGTTGGTCAATTTTAACTCAGGATCCGATTGTATAAGCTCCCAGTGTTTTTTAACTGAGAGCTTAATGGGATGGCTAACTGTGTTAAATTCTTTTACCCATGGGGGGCGTGGCTTGGACGCTGCTAGGAGAGGAAGTGTTGTGCAGGGGCTCCTGCATTTCTATGGTGTAAACCCGCAATAACAATTATCCCCAGCACTCGGGTCCACCCTCTCTGACCTTGTCCACGGCTGTGGACGTCTCCCTAAACGAGAGGAACCCGCCGGGAGGCCGCAGCAACGTTTTGGAGATCACGGCTTACTCGAGCTCCAGAGACCGGGGCCTCGAGTTTGACGCCGTCCCGATTTTGAGCTCCGGGCCCGCTTCGCGGACGAAACGGGACCCGTGGCACCGCTGGACTCCGCCTAACTTTCCCCACATCGCTCCCCAGCCTGCCCCAGACCCCCGGCCGTCTGCAGGACGACATATTTCAACAGCCAGTCCTCGGAATATACATTTAAAGTGCACTTACCTCACTTGTGCACTGGCCGGCGGCCATATTGGAATCTGGGAGTCTTGGGCTGAGTCCCTGTGAGCCTCCCCAGAAGACAGCCGAGTTTACTGCTGAGAGTCCAGACGAAGGAGGAGGAGGAGAGGGGGACCCCAGTACCCTCGGGCTACACATGCAGGCACCTCCAATGTTCACAGGACACCCTGGGCTCTGAGCTATAAAAGGCCTGTAACTGGAAGCTAGAGGCGCCATCTTGAATACTGGCAAATAGCCAGTACTGCAGTTCTGCCTCTGACCAGCATTTTTCTTTATAAAATACACCAGCTCCGGGACGTGGCCTGGACGCAGAAGGGAGAAGTTGTGCCACTGCTAGAGCTCCTGTTAAAGGAGACCCGAGAAGACGACTCTCCCAATTGAAAATCACCCGCACTTCTCACTGCCTTGTACCTGACCGCCGGCTGCCACATCACCGCGACTACGCCGCTGCCGAGCCGCGAAGAAAGAGAGAGCCGTGCAGACCCTTCGATCCGCCCCGCTGCCGGCGGCCATCTTGAGGTGAGGGCTGACACTGACCGCGGTCCCGCTACACCCCGCTCCTGTTACCCTCCCTCCGCAACAACACACATTCCTGGGCGCCCCGATATCCGGGACCCACACATCAGGCAGCTGTACGGCTCCTGGCCCCCGGCACCTCTCATTCCACCTGACCTCCGTGCAGTTTCCTCCGGACCCAGGCCTGGGCCCTCTCGTCCCCCAAGACCCGCATACCAAGCACTCAACGCCGAAGGCAGGCGACCCGTCGTGCGGCTACAGGACTCTAGCTCCGTCCACCTCTCTTGACCCCTGCGGGTCACGACATCCAGGGGAGTGCCTTGGACCCTACTCACCAGGTGACCCTTCAAAACCTAAGAAGCCGAGATGCCTAAGCGGGGGTACGCGGCAACCGGTACCGCCTGCAAAGGAAAAGTAGTTGTTACCTACCCCCCCTTCTCCCCTATCAGATATCCCTCTCTGTGGAGATCCCCTGCCACCTACACAGCTCTCCTACAAATTCCAGCAGCGCAGGGGTTACATCCTAAACCTACGACTTGGGGACCAATTCACCCCCCTCCGCCCACACCCTAAATTCCCAACTGCCTGCTTTATGACCATGATGCTATATATCCACGAACTCTCTGAAATGTAAACGCTCTTACAACCGTTCACCGCCACCCATGTTTGCATGAATAACACGTACATAGATCAAATGTGACTGAGCTCTCCTGTTTCATTACTTCCGTTGATTGGACCCAACCTCGAGGTGAACCTCCTCGTGCCCTCTACGTACGTTTCTAGTGTCGAGAGATGGCCCCCAAAAAGGCCAAAGACATAATGCCCCCTAAGGTCTCCTTCCCCCCCCAGAAGCCCCTCCAAATCTCTACCTTACAAAGTGTCTCCTCCTCCCCGGCCAAGTTGGACCCCATGGGAACAAGTGTCCTGACCTCCGCTCTTTCAATATCAGGAGTGGATTGTGATTCAGACGCCCCCCTGACTGTGAGAACCCTATGCCAGATACTATCCGCCTTTAAGTCTGAACTCTCCAAGGACCTAACTTCAGCCGTCCGTGAGGTCAAGGTTGAACTGGGAACACTGGGAGACCGGACAGATCACTTAGAACGCAAGATGGAGGAACTGGTTGCTTCCCACAATGACCTACTAACATCCCATGACCGTCAACAACAAGATATGGACCAATTTAAGTCCAAACTGGCAGATATGGAGGACAGATCACGACGGAACAACGTCAAGATCAGGGGCATTCCAGATTCAGTCTCCAACTCTGAACTGGAGTCCTACGCCACCGCTTTATTTAAGAAACTCCTCCCAACTGCGGTCACCTCAGAACTCCTGATCGACCGCATTCACCGACTCCCTAGACCACGTACCGTCTCATCTGATCTCCCCAGAGACACCCTACTTAGGGTTCATTTCTTCCCAGTCAAGGAGCGTATTATGAGGGCCGCCAGGGAATCCAAGAACTCCGACATCTTGGGAGGACTTCAAATCTTCCAGGATTTCTCGGCTGTCACAATAGCAAAGAGGCGTGCCCTTACCCCTATCACTCTCGCCTTAAGGTCCCACGACATTCATTACCGCTGGGGATTTCCAGTGAAATTGATAATTACACACGACGACTCGACCTATATAATTTCCTCCCTA
Organism: Pseudophryne corroboree; assembly: GCF_028390025.1. Taxonomy (NCBI): domain Eukaryota; kingdom Metazoa; phylum Chordata; class Amphibia; order Anura; family Myobatrachidae; genus Pseudophryne; species Pseudophryne corroboree. Next base: position 766,610,929 of record NC_086447.1, read on the forward strand.
GATGCGGGAGTGAAGTTACTGCTAGATTGGGACATATCCATCCAGAAGCCTCCTACATCGTCCCGAGCGACAGCCGTCCGCCAGGACTGGTCGACCACCTGAGCCTCCGGAATAATATTTCGGGTCCTTTCATATTTCCATATCGGTATCCCCGGTTTACGGAAACTGCAGACCTCCTCTCCCCTCTTAAAGGGGAGATGATTTTCTCTTGAAAGTTTCTTCTTTTTTACCTCGTTTTTCATTTTCTAATGTTATTATATGCTGAACTACATACTTCTACCCTAGGTCTGCAAGTTACAGGTTTACTCTGTCACCAACTGTTTAATTGATATTATCTAACATGGGGCTACAGTTTGCTCTGTCATTCCTACCTGTTGATGTATGTCATTGCCCCTGTACACTCACCTGCTAATTAGTGAGGTTCATGCTATATGTACCTATATTAGATCTACCCTCTTAGAAGTTATATTTGGGTGGCGGTGCACGTTCCTCCGGCCCGCCTCCACCTTTTTCTGTACTACTGCAAACCCCTGAACCCCGTTCACCCCTATGCAGTAGTCATGCAGGTCCAATATACCGGACCTTTTCTTTTTGTTCTTTACCTTTTACTCTCCCGAGTTGATCCACCCCCATGTTACCCCCGCATACCCCCCTCCCACCTGAGCTCCAGACTTGACCTACATATCCACCCACGGTTACATCCTAGTACCCGATACAAGTACACCAACATGGTTCACTATAGATCCTTACTTACCGTCTCTATAATAAATACCCAATGTTAAACCTTATATCCCTCAATTTCAAAGGATTGAACTCGCCTAACAAACGTAGACTGGCCCTCTCATTCTTCCACCAACAAAAAGCGGATGTCGTGGCCCTGCAGGAAACCCACTTCTCCTCTGCTAACCCTCCCCTCTTTAAGAACAGTAACTTCCCTATGGGATACTATGCTAACGGTCCGTTTAAAAGAAACGGAGTGGCTATCCTCTTTAGCAAAAATGTCTCCTTTACCCTCCACTCCCAAATTTCAGACAAGAGTGGCCGATACCTCATACTCACTGGCCTATTAGATGACAAACCAGTCACGTTAGTATCCTTGTATGCTCCTAACTCTAACCAAGTCCCATTCCTACGTAAACTATTCCTTACCATACGTAATTCATTAAAGGGCTCCCTAGTAGCTCTGGGTGATTATAACCTAGTCCTAGACCCAAAAATAGACAAATCCCGTCAATTCTCCCAACCTATTCCCTCTGCCCATGCCGGCCCCTCCTTAGCCTTCCGCAACCTCCTCGCAGAATTCGACCTTTACGATGTATGGAGGACCCTCAACCCCTCGGGGCGAGGTTACACATTCCACTCTCTTGTCCACAATACCTACTCCAGAATAGACTTGATTCTATGTGACAAATGGTCCCTCCAGAGAACAAAAGACGTAGATATTCTACCAATTACCTGGTCGGATCACTCCCCAGTTCTCTGGAAGTGGAATCTGCACGACCACCGCAACCCTCCCCAACAATGGCGCCTATACCCATATCTCCTAAATAATCCAGTGTCTAAAAAAATTATCTCTGACTCTATTGACTCCTATCTAGACACTAATTCTCCCCAGGACACCTCTCCTATCAACCACTGGTGTGCCTTTAAAACGCCGTTACCCGTGGAGCTGCCATCCAAGCAGGAGCAACTCTCAAAAAACAGGCCCGCCAACTGCAAATGAAACTAGAAACTGAATTATCAGCCCTCGAATCTCGGAATATAGCCCACCCTTCTAGAACCCTTAAAAATGAAATATCTACCATTCGAGGCCAACTCCAAAAAATATTACTTGCCCGCACCCAAGCGGCTCTGAATAAACTGCGCCACAAATTCTACCTCCTTGGCAATAAAGCTGGCAAAATGCTAGCGCGTAAACTAAGAGTCCAACAAGCCAGGAACAAGGTCAAGTGTATATACTCCCCCACCAAACAAAAGATATTAAACCCCAAAGACATAACGGACCAATTTGCTCAGTATTACACCAAACTATATAACCTAGCGACCGATCCCTCTACTCCTCAACCCACCCCGCCTTCTATTTCTTCTTTCTTAGATAACCTCTCTTTCCCTACTCTCACCAAGGACCAAATATCTTCACTCAATACCCCATGGTCGACAGAGGAAATGTCCGCAGCTATTAAATCCACCCCTAGAAACAAAGCCCCTGGCCCAGACGGATTTGTCTCTGAGTTTTATGCCACCTTTCATGAGGCTCTCTCTCCCCTCCTGACTGCCCTCTTCAACACAGTTTCAGACCACGGCTCACTTCCCTCAGAACTCCTAGAAGCACGTATTATCACCATCCCTAAACCTGGTAAGGACCCCGCCTATGTACATAACTACCGACCCATCGCATTACTAAATTGTGACATCAAACTCTATGCCAAAATGATTGCAACACGCGTTAACAAATTCCTTCCACTGCTGATACACCCGGACCAAACTGATTTCGTCCCTGGAAGACAAGCGTCTGATAACACGCCTTTGACAGATTAAATTGGAATTTCATGCGAGAAGGCCTTCTTAAATTCGGTTTTAGAGACCGTATCCTAACCTCTATCCTGGCGCTATATAGCTCTCCAACGGCCCGGGTGTTCAGCGGTGGCTTCCTGTCTGACCCTTTCCCTATCACAAATGGTACTAGACAAGGTTGCCCACTATCCCCTCTTATATTTGTCCTATCAATCGAACCCCTTGCTATTACTATACGAGATAACCCACATATCCCGGCGTTACAACTTGGCCCGACTACCCACAAACTAAGCCTCTTTGCAGACGACGTTCTTCTTTTCATCTCTAACCCCGCTACAACCCTACCAGTCTTGCACTCAACCCTAGATGCTTATAGCAAAGCATCTTATTATAAACTTAACACAAACAAAACAGACGCCCTCCCCTTCAATCTATCCCATTCTCTCCAGACACTCCAAGCCTCCTTCCCATACAACTGGCGGAAGCACACACTGAAATACTTAGGCATCAATATACCTGTTTCCACTTCCGACACTTTCTCTGCAAACCTCTCTCCCCTGATAGAGACGTTGGAAACTCTTACAAAATCTTGGTCATCTTATGAGGTCTCATGGCTGGGACGTATGGTAGCATTTAAAATGTCACTATTACCCAAATTAATGTACCTTTTCCGTACAATTCCATACTCCTTCCCAAAAAAGACCTTACAAACCTGCACTTCTATCATGTCCAAATATATTTGGGCCTCAAAACCACCCTCGTTGGCTCTCTCCAGAATGGTCCTACCACGACTGTTCGGAGGTTTTAATCTACCTAATATTCCCCTATACCATGAAGCCTCTCTTTTAGCCTCTGCTAAATATTATTTTGGAACCTACCCCCATCTGAGCTGGGTGGAACTGGAACAATTACGAGCAAACCCAATCCCCCTAGCTGATCTTTTCCATATTCCAAAATCGCTCCGACCCACCTCTATAATTCTCCTTCCCTCCACACAGGCTGCACTACGAGCCTGGGACAAATTATCCACCTCCCTTCCATCCCCCATCTCTCATATCTCTCAGATCTCCATTACGACATTGGCATTAATGATACCCCACCTTAGTCTGTCCAAGTGGAGACGTGCAGGTATTTTACGCCTGGGCGATCTACTCGATGGATTAACTCTGACATCTTTCCCAACTATCCAGTCAAAGTTCCATCTACCAGCCACAGAGATCTTCCACTATATGCAAATTGCACACTGGTGGAGATCTATCCCACCTAAGTATTCATCGCTACACTCAACCCCTTTCACCCTCTTCTCCCGCATCTCCTTAACTGAATCTAAAGGCGACATCACATACTGGTATAAGCTACTGATAACCCCTACATCCCATCCCAAAACCAATGCGCAATTGAAATGGGAACAAGACCTAGGAAGAACCCTAACCCCATATGATTGGCGTCTAATATTTCTGACCTCCTATTCCATGTCCAAGTGTCTCAACCACACTGAAATGCATATAAAATTAATAAACAGACTGTACTTGACCCCAGAGCGACTCCACAAATTTTGGCCCTCCCAGAGTAATAAATGTTGGAGACTTTGCGGCTCGTTAGGCCATATATACCATATATTCTGGACATGCCCGGTGATTGCCGATTATTGGTCAAAGGTATTTGACCTAATAAACAAGGTTTTGCCCATCCGTATCACACAAGACCCGACCCTGGCGTTATTTCACATTTTCCCCCCCTCTGTTCCCCCTTCTGCCAGATATGTCCTGGGGCATATCCTAATAGCCGCCCGTGCCAACCTAGCTCAACTGTGGAAACAATCCTCACCCCCTACCCTGGTAAAAGTTATCCATAAGATTAATCATAATTTCCTTATGGAAACGGAATACATTCCCCCTACCACCAGCGCAAATTCCCATAAAACAAGCTGGTCCCTATGGCACCGCTATGTATCCTCGGATGAAGGCTTCCAATACTTTCAAAAACCAGACGCACTCACCCCCGGCCCCTTTAGTTTAACTGAGCTACCAGACTCTACCTGAGGCTATAGGATATAGGCTGTTAGAGTAATTCCCACCAACAGGGTAGGGAAATGTGCCCCCCCCCAACCACCTCAAGGTAATTCTAACCTAAACCCTCATTGGAAGCCTACCCACATCTATGCTTATACGCCCTAACCCCCTCTGGTTGATATCTAACTCCCCGCTACAATGTATGGATGTAAACTACAAACCATAGTAACTGTTGTATTATTTTTGTTTGACTCTGATGTACTAACCTCCTCACCCAAACTGGATGCTCCCCTCCCCCCTCCCCCCCTTCCTACCCTATTATACCCCTTTCATATCTACTTGTATATTGAGCTGTTTTGTAACCCCTTTTTTTTTTTCTTTTGTACCCCATAAAAGTGATCTTTTTCTTCACAATAAAAAATATTGATGTTAAATTCTTTTACCCATGGGATACGCACATTATGTGACTGATCTTTTTGTGGGTATACAAGTTGCCATCTGTTTAAAGCCAAAGCCTTTGCCTTGGCTTCCTTTAACTGTGAAGGAGGATATCCCCTCATCAAAAAATTTGGGGACATATTATCAATCTGTTTGGTCGCCAATATGGGATCTGAGGTTATACGTTTTGCCCTTACAAACTGAGAATACGGAAGAACCCCGCTTAAGGGGTAATGGATGACTACTTTTAAAATGTAACAAGTTGTTCCTGTCTGTAGGTTTGGAAAAAAGTGATGTAACAATTCTCCCATTAACAATAGTCAGTTGGACATCTAGAAACTGAATAGTATCCGCAGTGATGAAGTATGTCAATTTTATGGGATGTTCCCTATTATTGTGAGCATCAATGATGGCCACCAATGATTCCTGTGTGCCCTGCCAGATGACTAACAGGTCATCAATGTATCTGCAAAAGAAAATAATACCTCGTGATGTCTCTAAATTTGCAAAAAACACTTCCTCCTCTACTTCAAACATATATATATTTGAGTACAATGGGGCCACACTTGACACTGCAAATAAAATTTGCCATCGTATAGAAAGTAATTTTTACATAATGTCAACTCCAATAATTGCAAACATGTTGAGATATCTGGTCCAGCATAATTAATTTGAGCCCTTAAGAACTTCTCCATTGCTGCCAGACTCCCCAAATGGGGTATAGAGGTATAAAAACTCTGCACATCAATTGTGCAGAGTAATGTGCCTGCTGGCAACATGGGTAAGTCCTCAATTTGTCTCAATAAAGTACTACTGTCCAGCAGGTATCTGGGCATGCGCTGTGTATATGGTTGAAGTATCTCATCCAGAGAGATGGCTACATGTTGAAATAGTGAGCCCCTGGCCGATATAATAGGTCAGCCAGGAGGCTTAACCATGCTCTTGTGAATTTTTGGTGTAGTGTATAATATAGGGACTACTGGGTGAGAAGGAATCAGCGCATTTCTGATATCTGCTGGAATCAAATTCGACTGTACCGCTAAATCTAAACATTCAGTAAGATCTTTCGTAAATTGAACCGTTGGATCACCCGTTAGTTGACAATACATGCAACTGTCACCCAACTGTGACTCAATTTCTTCTTTATAGTCTTTCAGGTTTTGCACCACTAGGGCACCCCCTTTGTCGGCTGGTCGAAACACCAAATCTTTATTGGCAGCCAAATGAGTTAGCGGTTCTCGCTGGCCTCTAGTGAGATTGTCCCAAACTGGAGGTGGCTTCTCCACTAGTTGGTCACAGTCCTGTTCAATTAAACGCATACATGTGCGTATAGAAGCATTGTTTGATTGTGGCTCAAATGTTGATTTTGGCAAGATCTTTTTTAATTTGTCCGGTACTTGCATAGTAATGGGAGCTGTATTGAGGGTAACTTGAGGGGGCTGTTTTGCAAAAAATTCTTTTAGTTTAAGAGTTCTATTCAAATTATATTTTTCAATTTTCCATTGCAGCGGCTGTGGTTTAGGCAGAGGGACAAATGACAGTCCTTTAGAGAGAACCTGTAGCTCTACCTCATCAAATGTATAATCTGAAAGGTTAATTATTGGACTTTCTTCGCCTTTGGTGGTTTTACAGCTCTGCCTCGTCCTTTGCCTATTCCACTGTTGGCCTCATCGCGTGAATGCTCGCCATCTTGATCGCCTCTTTCTTTGGCTCTGGTGGTTACCCCTAAAGGGCCCCGCCTATGAGTCCTGATTATGTCTGTTACCTTGACGGTGGCGAATAAATGGTCTTTTATGACCATATTGAGGCTGATTGTCGTTCCATTGGTATACATTGTTGTTATAATAGTCTTGATCCACCTTAGTTTTTTTGTCAGCTTTAAATTTGATCAAATCTCTCTTATAGGTCTGCAACTGATTACTCAGCCATGACAATGTATCGATATACATTATTATAAAGATAAGCTCATCTGAAACAACTTAAACTCAAATTTTCATTTAAGCCATGTGGTGCCACAGTGTCCAATTTTTGGATCCACTGTGCTTCCCTCTGTAGTAATTTTAACCCTCGATTACCACCTCTAAGAGAAGACAGAATCTGGGTGATCATTCTGTATCTGAACGAGATCGCGGCATTTGAAACTATACATAAACCTGCTATGGATGCAGATGAGGAGACCAACTGGTACGAAAAACTGAGTAATCAGTTGCAGACCTATAAGAGAGATTTGATCAAATTTAAAGCTGATAAAAAAAAACTAAGGTGGATCAAGACTATGAGAACAACAATGTATACCAATGGAACGACAATCAGCCTCAATATAGTCAAAAAAGAAAATTGTTTCGCTGCCGTCAAGGTAACAGACGTAATCAGGACTCGTCAAATGAATTTACTTCCACAGCAAGTGAATCTGAGTCATATACTACATCAGCTCATAGGCGGGGCACTTTAGGGGTAACCACCAGAGCCAAAGAAAGAGGCGACCAAGATGGCGAGCATTCACGTAATGAGGCCAACAGTGGAAAAGGCAAAGGACGAGGCAGAGCTGTAAAACCACCGAAGGCAAAGAAAGTCCAATAATCAACCTTTCAGATTATACATTTGATGAGGTAGAGCTACAGGTTCTCTCTAAAGGACTGTCATTTGTCCCTCTGCCTAAACCACAGCCGCTGCAATGGAAAATTGAAAAATATAATTTGAACAGAACTTTTAAACTAAAAGAATTTTTTGCAAAACAGCCCCCTCAAGTTACCCTCAATACAGCTCCCATTACTATGCAAGTACCGGACAAATTAAAAAAGATCTTGCCGAAATCAATGTTTGACACACAAACAATGCTTCTATACGCACATTTATGCATTTTAATTGAACAGGACTGTGACCAACTAGTGAAGAAGCCACCTCCAGTTCGGGACAATCTCACTAGAGGCCAGTGAGAACCGCTAACTAATTTGGCTGCCAATAAAAATTTGGTGTTTCGACCTGCCGACAAATTGAGTCACATTTGGGTGACAGTTGCACGTATTGTCAACTAACGGGTGATCTAACTGTTCAATTTAAGAAAGATCTTACTGAATGTTTAGATTTAGCGGTACAGTCGAATTTGATTCCAGCAGATATCAGAAATGCGCTGATTCCTTCTCACCCAGTAGTCCCTATATTATACACTACACCAAAAATTCACAAGAGCATGGTCAAGCCTCCTGGCCGACCTATTATATCGGCCAGGGGCTCACTATTTCAACCCGTAGCCATCTCTCTGGATGAGATACTTCAACCATATATACAGCGCATGCCCAGATACCTGCTGTACACTAGTACTTTATTGAGATGAATTGAGGACTTACCCATGTTGCCAGCAGGCACATTACTCTGCACAATTGATGTGCAGAGTTTGTATACCTCTATAACCCATGTGGGGGGTCTGGCAGCAATGGAGAAGTTCTTAAGGGCTCAAATTGATTATGCTGGACCAGATATCTCAACATGTTTGCAATTATTGGAGTTGATAATATGTGAAAATTACTTTCTATATGACGGCAAATTTTATTTGCAGCATCAAAGGTGTGCGATGGGGTCCAGTGTGGCCCCATTGTACTCAAATATATATAAGTTTGAAGTAGAGGAGGAAGTGTTTTTTGCAAATTCAGAGACATCACGAGGTATTGTTTTCTTTTGCAGATACATTGATGAACTGTTAGTCATCTGGCAGGGCACACAGGAATCATTGGCGGCCATCATTGATGCTCAAAACAATAGAGAACATCCCATAAAATTGACATACTCCATCACTGCGGATACTATTCAGTTTCTAGATGTCCAACTGACTATTGTTAATGGGAGAATTGTTACATCACTTTTTTCCAAACCTACAGACAGGAACAACTTGTTACATTTTAAAAGTAGTCATCCATTACCCCTTAAGCGGGGTCTCCCGTATTCTCAGTTTGTAAGTACAAAACGTATAACCTCAGATCCCATATTGGCGGCCAAACAGATTGATAATATGTCCCCAATTTTTTTGATGAGGGGATATCCTCCTTCATAGTTAAAGGAAGCCAAGGCAAAGGCTTTGGCTTTAAACAGATGGCAACTTGTATACCCACAAAAAGATCAGTCACATAATGTGCGTATCCCATGGGTAAAAGAATTCAACACAGTTAGCCATCTCATTAAGCTCTCAGTTAAAAAACACTGGGAGCTTATACAATCGGATCTTGAGTTAAAATTGACCAACACTAGGATCATGCCCTGTTACAAAAGAACTAGAAATCTATGTGACATACTAGTTAGAACTGACATCTTTGACCCTGTACCTCAGTCTGCATTTTATGGTATGAGAACTGGATGTTACAAATGCACATGCACTACATGTTAGTTTCTAATACCAGGCGACAAATTCCAACACCCGCATACGGGGAAAATGTATCAAATCCAACATCGCCTTACATGTGCGTCACGCTTTGTAGTGTACCAACTGATTTGCCACTGTGGGCTGTCATACATTGGAAAGACCGAAAGAACCTTTAAGGAACGTATGGCAGCCCACAGGCCGGCTATCAAAGCAGCAATCAACACTGGTAAAAGCGACCAACCGGTCGCACGTCACTTTTGCACTGCCCGTCACTCTTTTACCTCGGCCAGATACAGAATGATCGACCAGATTCTGCCTTCTCTTAGAGGTGGTAATCGAGGGTTAAAATTACTACAGAGGGAATCACAGTGGATCCAAAGATTGGACACTGTGGCACCACGCGGCTTAAATGAAAATTTGAGTTTAAGTTGTTTCAGATG